>NC_034601.1:70003494-70004605 GCF_900095145.1 Mus pahari
ACCCAAGGAGCTGAAGGGATCTGGAACCCTATAGGAGGAACAGCAATATGAACTAACCAGTACCCCCTGAGCTCATGTCTCTAGCTGCATATGTAGCAAAAGATGGCCTAATCGGCCATCATTGGGAGGAGAGGCCCTTGGTTTTGCAAAGATTATATGCCCCAATACAGGGGAATACCAGGACCAGGAAGAGGGAATGGGTGGGTTGGAGAGCGGGGTGTGGGGAGGGTATAAGGGACTTTTGGGATAGCATTTGAATTGTAAATGAAGAAAATATCTAATAAAAATTGTAAAAAAAGAAAGAGAGAATATCTCTAGGAAAGAGAAAGTAACTAAAAATTGGGAGGATATACAATTCTAAAATGAGTTAGGAAAATTCAATTGATGTTATTTTCAAGACTCTTGGAAGTGTTATTCACAGTGTAAAATACACTTAAGAATGAATGAAATGTGCGTGCGAAAATTACAACCAAACAATCTATATGCCAGAAAGAATATTATAAGTAGGAGAAATAATATTCAGAATAGGACTAGAGCATCGGAAGGGGCTCCCTATGCATTCCTATGTCTGTTACTTCTATGATAGACTTGCTTATCATACAGAGAAACAAAGGGTTTTGTTTTAAATATTGTGATTTTATTTGTGTGTTGGGGGAGTGGCTCTGTGTTGACACGGAGTTCTTCCAGTTCATGTAATTTTGTTAACTGTCATATTTCTTTCTTTAGAGACAATAAAAACAAAATTGTATCAAATCAAAAAAGAAGAAAAAAATGACACTTGTAGCCAGCTCATGCTGGCAAGGATGTGGGGCATGGGGAACATTGCTTTCCCCTCCTGGTGTGAATGCAAACTTGTACAGCCACTTTGGAAGTGAATAAGATGGTTTCTTAGAAAATTAGAAATCGGAGCTGGAGAGACTGCTCTTCCAAAGGTCCTGAGTTCAATTCCCAGCAACCACAAGGTGGCTCACAACCATCTGTAAAGGGATCTGATGCCCTCTTCTGGAGTGTCTGGAAACAGCTACAGTATACTCATATAAATACAATAGATCTTTAAAAGAAAGAAAGAAAGAGAGAGAGAGAGAGAGAGAGAGAGAGAGAGAGAGAGAGA
>NC_034601.1:70005796-70056496 GCF_900095145.1 Mus pahari
GAGGAGGAGGAGGAGGAGGAGGAGGAAGGAAGGAAACAAAGAAAGAAAGCTGAGAGAAACATTAGAAGAAAGAAAGGGGTCCTTGTTCATGAATCTACGGAGTCCTATAAAGGCACCCTGGTGACAAAAGTAAGAGACAAATATCAATATATCACTGGCATTTTTCATATCAACAAAAAAGGAATCTTCATGTTTATCTGAAAATAAAAACAATCCTGAATATCCAGATGAATTCTGATAAATGCAGCAGTGTAGAAGTCCCCTGCTTTCAAACTATACTGCCATGCTATAGGAACAGAAACACCATGAGACACATATGTTAAAAAAATAAAACAAAAAATTCCAAAATAGGCCCAAGCAGGTGCAACCATCTGATTCCTGACAAAAATTCCAGAGCATTCATTGATTTAAAAAAAAAAAAAAAAAACAGCCCCTGTAAAAAAGAGGTCCTGAATAAAATCAGATCAGTGTCTCTCAACCTCTAAAAAAAATAATGAAAATAGACCCGAGACATTAATATAATATCTGAAGCTTTGAAAGCACAAGAAGAAAACAGATGTAACACGTCAAGGTCTAATGTAAGCAAGGATTTTTCTGAAAGGGCATCGGCTCAAAATTAAGAGCAAGAATTGGCTTCAAATTAAAACACTTGCACAGCAGAGGAACAACTAACAGAGGGGGAGTCTATGAGCAGAATGGAAGAGAAGTATTTCTCAGAGGATTAACCCCCAAAATATGCAGATTAAAACTCAAAAAGTTAACAAAAGAAAAATAACCCAAACAATTAGTGGACAATGAAATTGAACAAGTACTTTTCAAAAGGAGACATACAAATTATCAGTAAATACATACATAACATTTAATATCCCCAGTCATTAGGGAATGTAACTCAAACCTAAGCAGAGCTCCAACCTTATCTCCTTAGATTGGCTATTGCCAAAACACAAAGGACAAATGTAGGTGCTGATGCATGAGGTGAGGGTGGGGCTTCATCCATTGCTGGTGGGAATGTCAGTTTATTCATCTATTATGGAAATAGGTAAGATGGGTACCTCAAAAAAAACAAAAATATAATTTTCATATCTTCCAGGCATAATACTTCACAGTACACAACCCAAGTCAGCTTACTATAGAGATAACTAACTACCAATATTTATCAGAGCACTATTACAATCACCAAACTATAGAATTGACAAAATATCCTCCTGTGGATGACTGGGTAAATAAAGCATGGAATATACTTGCAATGGAATTTTATTCATTGAAAAAAAAATAGATTTATGTCATTTAGGGGGAAATGAGTAAAACCAGACATGAATAAGTTAAGTGAAATAAGCCAGGCCCACAAAGAAATGTGGCAGATGATTTTCTCTTATTTGTAATCTATGGCAGAGAAGAAAAAACCATGAGAGCAGAGGTGGGGGCCACTAAATATGTAGAAGGGGATTGGAGAATCAGAAGGTTGCCAACAAAGGTTAAACAAGGAATGAATACAATCAAAGTAAACTACATGCATGCTTGTAAATGCCGTGATGCGAGTTCTCACTTTATACAATTGATACACACAAACAAAAACTCTAGAAAGAAAAATGCTATTAGATGAATAAAAAGACATCCCATATACTGAACTTAAACATTTACAAATTATATACGTAATAGTAGATGTGTGCCAAAATACATAAAGAATTCTAAACAACCATTAAAGAAAGCAAACAACCCATTAAAAGAGACAAGAAACTTGGATAAGCATTTAACTGAAGAAGTTTCACTAGAGTATAAGAATATTAAAAATATGCTTGATAACTTTAGCTGGAGGGGTAAATAAATATCATAATAATATCCAACTATACACATATTAGAAAGGTCAATTTAAGATGACTGGCTAAGTGCTGCATATGACATGGAGAGACCAGAGATTTTGTCTGCTGCTGGTGCAGATACAAAATAGTAAAACTTCTACGGAAAGTTTCATGCACAGACTGTATATATATATATATATATATATATATATATATATATATATATATAGATATAGATATATATATATATATATATATATATATATATAATATGATCTAGCCATTCTACTTCTAGATATTTGCCCAAGAGATTTTTAAAAATATGTTCATGCAAAGACTTACACATGAATGTTTTTAGCAACTTTATTTCTAACAACCAAGTGAAAAAAAAAAAAAAAAAAAACAGTCAAAATGCCCACTACTAACAATGGATACACAAACCAACATACCCAAATAACAGACTAGTAATCAATCAAATGAATGTTCAGCTGATGTGTATTATACGAAGTATTCTGAATAATCAGCCAGACTAAAATAAATGCATATTGTTATTCTATGTATATAATTCTATGTACATAATTCAGTAACATATAACAGAAAGACCTGGAGTGGCCTGAACAATTACACCACAGTGACCATGCTGAAATAAATGAGACACCAACTGCAGAGAATTGCAATATCAAAATAATGATGGTAATGTATCATAACACTGAAAACTCTAGGTCATCTAGCCATGAGAGACAAACAAAAACTGGAGCAGAGAGATGACCTTCCTGGGCAAAGACTGCCATATCATTTAGCAATGAATGAGATAATCATAAGGTAGCCATTTTCAACCTTTAATATAATAATAGTGTTAGGAGAAGTCAGTAATTTGTGCAAAATACAGCTTAGGGACATTTTGTTTTGTTTTTTTCTGAACTGAAATGTATTTCTTGGAGGGAGGGGGAAGCTTGTAAGACCAAGAAAACCAGGGAATTCCATCAGGATCAGGAAGCTCAGAAAGCTCTGTGATCTGTGATCTGCCAGACCCCAGTCAAGGTTGTGAAAGCAGTTGCCTGGGACTATTTCTGAGGAAGTTGTTAGACCCTCTCGCTATTAGAGCTGCCTGTGAGTTGGGCAGGAAGCTCTGGAGATTCATGAGTCATCACCCATGCTGGCCCAAGATTTTCAGTAACACAGCTCCCTTGGAATCATCAGAATCCCCGTATGTAAACCCAGTCACCTCATTGGTTTAGCAAGCTAGGCTTAGGTAGAATGAGTTCTCTGTGAGTGCCTGATCTAAGGTGACTCTACATATTTGTTCACATCTCCCCAGAAAAGTCTTAGAACAATTTTGTATTGATTTTTCAAACATGTTAAGAGCTATTATACTTCTTCAGCTCACCTCCCATTTCTTTTGCATGAATTCAACCTGATAGGCTTCTCTTGGAATGGGCAGCAATTCTGATTAGCATGTGTGAAACTCTAAAGGGATGGTGGCCCTTTTGGAGGAGACTTTCCATGATGCAAATCAAGGGTAAAGAAGTAATTTATAAGTCCTGGTCTGCTGGAAAACCACCTAAATGTCTGTTTCGAATCATTCTCACAAAGAGAGGCACAGGTCTATCCCCAAGAGTCAACAAAGATGCTTTTATACTGTGCTGCCTGCCTGAGGCTTTTGTGCTAATGACAAGGAGTATAAAATGTTCCTCAATTTCTACACATCTAAAATTGTGTGGAAGCAAAGAAGTTGATAGCATTCTTTTTTTATTATTATTATTATGTTTTTCTGTCTTGACAGCTGGCATTTCTCCTTTATCTATAAACAAAAACAAATTTGGGGAAAAAAAGATTCAAACACAGCTGATGTGATTTCAGCAGCTAAGTTGTGCAATCTGGACACTTCACCTCTAGCAATTTCAGTATTTTTTTTTTTTTAATTAGCTTTGGAGCTCTGTTTTATATAGCTCCAGGTGTGCAGAGCAATAGAATCCCTCCAGTGGTTGAAGCTGCTCTCAGTATTCTGCCAGGAGTCTGAACACATATCTATACCTCTCTCCACTAGCAGCAAATCCATCCTTAGTATTAGTTTTATAATTAAACAAATTCCAAGTTATGCAATTTTTACTACTGGAACATTACACTAGACATTATTAAGAGGAAAAAATGAAATGGTCATTTCTATGCAAGAGCATGCTTTTATGTTACTGAATTGACATAGTGTAATAATTCTAAAGGAAGTAAGAGATTTGGTGCACTCATTTTATATTAGTTTTGTTTTCTTTTTATGACAGGATCTCAGTATATGCTTAGTTTGCTTTGAACTCATGTGAAAAAGAATGACTTTAAACTTCTGACTTTCTTGCTTCCTACCAAGAGCTGAGGTTATGGGCACGTACTGATACACTGTGCTGGATTTCCTTACGTAATCTATAATAGAAAACTACTTTTTTAATGCTTAGATTGCTCTTTTCTTTATTTGCTATGTTTTTACCAACTTGTAAATTTTATGTCTTGCCAACAAAGCAGCAGAAAGTGTTCCCCCTCTCTATCCTGTAGAAGTTACTTCTTTATCCTCAGTAAATTACCCTGGTTCTATCTCAGGGGTCTAATACTAGTTGCTGGGTTACAATTCAGTTATGACACAGAATCAGCATTCACTCCCATCAGTTTGGGGACTCAGGGAGCACTAAGCCATTCACCTTGGAAACCCGTACCAAATACTAGAAGCAGGGGTACCCAAGTCACCTGCACAGACAACCACTGGCTGCTCATCCATGATGATGCCATTCCTCTTTCAAGTTCTGTATACACTAGAACAAATGAAGAAATTTAAAGTAGTGAGTTCAGTTTTGTGTTTTATGTCATAGAGTCAGTATATTACCTTGTTTTTAAACGGGACATAGGACAGTGAGACTTTTGTTAAGTATCTTAGTCAGGGTTTATATTCCTGAACAAACATCATGACCAAGAAGCCAGCTGGGGAGGAAAGGGTTTACTCAGCTTACATTTCCACATTGCTGTTCATCACCAAAGGAAGTCAGGATTGGAACTCAAACAAGTCAGGAAGCAGGAGCTGATACAGAGGCCATGGAGGGGTGTTCCTTACTGGCTTGCTTTCCCTGGTTTGCTCAGCTTGCTTTCTTATAGAACCCAGGACTACCAGCCCAGGGATGACACCACCCACAATGGGCCCTCCCACCCTAGATCACTAATTGAGAAAATGCCTTACAGCTGGATCTCATGGAGACATTTCCTCAAGGGAGGCTCCTTTTTCTGTGATAACTCCAGCTTGTGTCAAGTTGACACACAAAACCAGCCAATAGAGTAAGCAATCTTATCCAGCATTGGCTCAGTGGATTACTAACCAAATTAGATAGATAGATAGATAGATAGATAGATAGATAGATAGATAGATAGATAGATAGATAGATAATTTAAGATATAAGAGAATATAAGTATATTTATATAGTTATCTATATGAATTATGTGAATTACATATGAATATATGATCTAAATAAATATATAGAAATAGATATAGATTAGGTAGATAGATAGATAGATAGATAGATAGATAGATAGATAGATAGATAGATAGATAGAATTTCCATCAGCATAATGGAGTTTTGCCTTTTATACAATTTTTTCCTTTTCATTCCCCTAATATGGTAACAGGTAACATACATTTTCATTTGGTATGTTATATGTCTGCAGAGCTCTGATACCAAGGCTATACAAATCCCATAGGCTGCTGTGACATTAAGTCACTGAGACCATACAGTGAAATGGGATTGCCATGAAAAGGACACATTATACCATAAGGAGCACATACTTGTACTGACACTGAAGACACTACAGTGTTTCTTTATTCTAAAAAGACATTTACTACAACAGGGTATAGATCACATCTTTAGCATCCTATGTGTTTTCTAGCCAGGAAGCTCCAAACAGCTTTCAGTTCTCAACATTACAGCTTCTAGAGAGTTCCTTTACAGAGGGGCCAATGAAGCAGTTCAGCTGGTAAAGACACTTGCTGACAAGCTGAGTTTGCTTGCTAGGACCTGCAAAGTTGAAAAAGAGAATAAGCTTCTAGAAGTTTTCTTATGCCCTCCACATGTACACCGTGGCGCACACATACACACACACACACACACACACACACACACACACACACACACACACACACACANACACACACACACACACACACACACACACACACACACACACACACACACATACACTGCCAAGCTGAGTTTGATTGCTGGGACCTGCAAGGTTGAAAAAGAGAATAAGCTTCTAGAAGTTTTCTTCTGCCCTCCACATGTACACCGTGGCACACACACACACACACACACACACACACACACACACTCAAAAAGAAATGGAAGAAAGGAGAGAGGAAAGAATTGAGGAAGGAATACTTAAAGGAAGGAAGGAAGATTAAAGTATTCATTTACATAGGCAGGGTTAAGCCCGATCACCAGTGGCCATGTGAAGATCAGCCCCAACCCTCTGCTTTCCCTTGACCTGCTGTAAGCAGCGATCTTCCAAACTTATAAAACTGTCAGGGTGTTAGCTACAATATTATCGTAATTCAAGATATTCTTGGGAAGAAATCCATGCCAAGAAGCTGGAACAAAGGTCAGGCAAGTTCTTTAAACTACATGTGCTCAGCTGGTACTAGCACCTTTTATGAGCTACAAATCTGTGCCCACTGTGACCTGTTAGCCACTATCTGTACGGACTCATCCCACCTACTCCAGATCATCGCTCATCCCATTAACTCTGTCATTGTTGCGGTCCATTTCACAGGTTGGTCTTTCTGCCATTGTGGGTCTTGTTCCCATCCCACAGCTTTGCCCATACCACAGCTTTCTGTTCCTTCATTTCTTCCATTTAATGAATAAAATGAAATCTTCAGATTAGCAAATTGACATCTCATGAAAACAAATTAGCTACAGCTAAACACTCAAATAGGAATGGAATCAAGAAAAAAAAGAAGTTCAACAGGAATGTGATCATCCCATTGTAGAGAAAACTTACCTGGTAAAATAATTGCAAGTGTGAGGAGCGGGTTTGGCTGCAGACCCTAGATGGCTCCCGGGACTGCCACCAAGTCTAACGGCTAACAACTGACTTCCTCATATCCCTCAAGATAGCCACATCCGTTAAACTGCACTTCACAGATGCACCATGACGAAAGATCAGATGATGTGACGAATGTAGTCCTGTACCAATGAACTATGCCTATGTGGAATAGGGTGATGGGGAGTGGACTAGAGGGTATAAAAGGGGATGGCCAAGAGAGGGCAGGGGATCGTTTTAGTGCACATAGTTATGTTCCTGAATAAACTGCTTTGAGAAGGACATCGGTTTCGTTGCTTCTTTTCTGCTGGTTGGAGACGGTAGCGACAGCAAGCATCAGAAATCCCATGCTATTTAATTAGCTCCTCAAATACTCCCAAGCAAGTAGCTTCTCTTGAGAAGAGAATAGCTCAAAGGGGTGAATTGCTTGCTTCCCCAAAGGTTTTGAATGATCAAGATTTACTTCTAAGCTGGGCAGTGGTGGCGCACGCCTTTAATCCCAGCACTTGGGAGGCAAAGGCAGGCAGATTTCTTAGTTCCAGGCCAGTCTGATCTACAAAGTGAGTTCCAGGACAGCCAGGACTACACAGAGAAACCCTGTCTTGAAAAACAAAAAAAACAAAAACAAAAACAACAACAAAAAAAAAATGATTTACTTCTAAACCTTCACCTACCTTAGTGTAACCTCTATGACTAAACTATGAAATGGTATACATTTCCCTATTCCAACTAGACTCATTATATATACATCCAGGCTACAAGTCTATGACCTTCATTTCTCCAACCTAAGATATTACTAAGATTCGTTTAGAAAGCCAATCTCCATTTCTACAGAATTCAATTTGCTTACTCAGTTTATTTCAATGGCTTTTTGAAGAAAATGAGTACCACCAGTAGCCATGGAAACCTCGTTTCTTCTAGGACTCTTATAAGGGTAAGCTTCCTCATGTTGACCAGTTTGACCTGGTTTCCCAAAAAAATTATTCTGACATGGTATATTGTTAATGCTCTGTGCACAATAATCTGTCCTTCCTCTGCACTGACCCAGGAGTCCGTGTCTTCAGATGACTTTCCAAAGTTATAGTCCACCATCTTAGCGTTCACAGGGCATAGAATCTTAGACCCTTCATAGCTCTTGACAAGCTGTTACATTAGAAAAGAGAAATGTGTGTGATAATATTCATAAATGGTATTTATCAAAAAGGGCAAAAGAGAAAGCTAGCTTGAAAAATATCCATTAATCAGTCTAACTTTTAGTAGATCAGGAATTTAAGATAAAGTAGCATGCCATGTGAGAATACAGAATGACATCTTGAAAGCAGATTGGGGCTCCTCATCAGACCAGGAAGGGCCTTGATCTTGGAACTCCATACTCTAGAACCGTGAGTACAAAAACATGTATTCATTTTAAATGGTCCATCCTTAATACCATTAGACAAAAACAGACTATAACTTTGCATCAATCTTTAAGAAAATAATGACAATCTATGCAGGGATAATCTCTTGTTCACTTTGTAACAGCATCACCCGTCAATAAAGAGCTGAATGGGTTATAACAATGCAGAAGAGAATAGGTGGGACTTCTGAGAAGACATAGGAATTCTGAGAAGGGGTCAGACATGGGAGATTTGCCACCAAGACACAGAAAAAAGGTGATCATTCACGTGGCATAGAATAGTATAAATGGGTTAATGTAGTTACAAGTTAGTTGGAGAACAAGCCTAACTTAAAGCCTAGGCATTAATTAATAAATAAGTAAGCCTCCATGTCATTTGAGAACTGGGGTCGACATAGAAAAGCCAATATTTAAATATATAATTAAAATATGTAAAACACTGTATCACACTGATGTCTTACTGTATGTAAGAATATATTTTATACTACATTACATTTCTATTTTCTTTCCTACGAAAATGAACTTGACATTACATTGTCTAGAACTTTAATTTGCAGCAGAATGGGGAAAGTGGACAACTGTGCAGGGGAAAGTTAAACATCATAGATGGAATCTCAGTATAAAAGAAGAAGCGGGCTGGAGAGATGGCTCAGTGGTTAAGAGCACCGACTGCTCTTCCAAAGGTCCTGAGTTCAAATCCCAGCAACCATATGGTGGCTCACAACCATCCGTAACAAAAACTGATGCCCTCTTCTGGAGTGTCTGAAGACAGCTACAGTGTATTTACATATAATAAATAAATAAATCTTTAAAAAAAAAAAAAAAAAGAAGAAGAAGCAATATTTGTGCCAGAAGACAAAAATCACAGTGTTATTGTGGTAAGATGACTCATTTTCTTTTGAAGGCACGACCACTGGTAGGTTATCTGTGCTCCAGTGGATGTCATCCCCAAGTCCAAATGGAAATCATTCATTAGATTCAATAAGAAAGAAAAGGTGGAGGAGGAGAAAGAGGAGGAGGAGGAGGACGATGACGACGACGATGACCACGATGACCACGACAACAAAGACGAAGACGATGATGACAAAGATGACGATGACAACGGGGGGGGGGTGAGGGGAGAGAGAGGAGTTAGAGGAGGTAAATGAGGAAGTGCATAGCATCAAAATACATTGCATACGAGCAGGGTGGAGGGTGGAGGAGGTGGGAGGACTGGAGATGGCCAATCAAGGTGGGCTCACACTGCAGGCAGCTGCGGTACATCAGCGAGGGCACGAACCGCATGGTCAGCTCAGCTTATGACCTCATGCGCAAGACCATCGTGGGTATCAAGAAGATCAGCCCCTTCGAGCATCAAACCTACTGTCAGCATACGCCGAGGGCCATGAGAATGTCATAGGCAACCCGAGACATCCTCAGAGCACCCACTGTAGAAGCCAAGAAGGACGTTTACATTGTTCAAGACCTCATGGAGACAGACCTGTACAGGCTGCTTAAGAGCCAGCCGCTGAGCAATGACCACATCTGCTACTTCCTCTTCCAGAACCTCCGGGGCCTCAAGTACATACATTCAGCCAAAGTGCTGCACCCGAAGCCCTCCTATCTGCTTATCAACACCATCTACGACCTTCTAACATCTGTGACTTTGGCCCGGACCGGATTGCTCACACTGAACATGACCAAACTGGCTTTCTGACCGAGTAGGTGGCCACACGCTCATTCTGAGCCCCAGAGATCATGCTCAACTCCCAGGGCTACCTCAAATCCATTGACATCTGGCTTGGGGGCTGCATTCTGGCTGAGATGCTCGCTCTCCAACCAGCCCATCTTTCCCCGCAAACACTACCTGGGCCAGCCCAACCACATTCTAGGTACCCTGGCTTCCCCATCCCAGGAATTATATCATTAACATGAAGGCCCAAAACTACCTACAGTCTCAGCCCTCTAAAACCAAGTTGGCTTAGGTCAAGCTTTTTCCCAAATCAAAGCTCTTGACCTGCTGGACCGGATATGTTAACCTTCAAACAGAACAAGCGCATCACAGCAGAGGAAGCGCTGGCTCACCCTTACCTGGAACAGTCCTATGATCCGACAGATGAGCCTGTGACTGAGGAGTCGTTCACCTTTGACATGGAGTTGGATGGTCTCCCCAAGGAGGAGCTTGATCTTCCAAGGAGCTGATCTTCCAAGAGACAGCCTGCTTCCAACCAGGGGCACCAGAGGGCCCCTAACAAGAACAGACACCCCCGGTCCCTTTGGTGGAGGGCCCTGAGTAGGGACGCAGGCTAAGCTCTGCTCTACTCTGCTCTTCTCGTTGGAACCCCATCCCATTTTCCCTGACAGAACATTTCTAAGTCTCAAGGAAGAGTTTCCCTGAGGAGCCAGGCCCAGGCCTAACCCTCTCCCTCTTGAGCTGCTGCATGTAATGCTCTTGCTGCAGAAAAATATTATTAAATAAATAAATAGATAGATAGATAGATAGATAGATAGATAGATAGATAGATAGATAGATAGATAGATAAAAGAGGCTTACAAGTCTCTGGTTTTAACACAGACAAGATAAAACTCAAAACATGCCTGCCTGGGAAGGTTATGACCAAATTGTGAGAGCCATCCCTCAGTGTTTGATTCCTCCCTTTATCTCATATAATCATTCGTCAAGCTTGTATGCTCGTTCCCACCTCCATTCAGCCAAAGTCTGTATAGTCTTCAAAACTCTGTGTCACCTCATGTGTAACCTTTTTCTAACCCATCATAGTGTATGACTGATTCCTCCAAATTGAAACATTCTCTCCTGGAGAAAGGTGAGAAGTTCATGAAGCTCCAGGAACAAATAAACATACAAGGTCCAGGAAGTACATAAAACTTAGAAGGCCCAAGGTCCCTCCCCACAGTTATATAAGCAGTAACAACTGAAAGAGGAGAGTCTCCTACCATCTGTGCTCCTTTGAAAGTCCCAGAGAGCTGTAGAGAAGTGGGCTTTGTGACTCATCACATATGATGGGTGAAATTTTTCAATGATGCCAATGCTTTTGAACCAATCACCTGTGTTCCTATAAGCAACCCTTCACCTGTGTCCCTGTAAGAAAATCCCAGTAACCTTCCTGGGTCACTCAGCTAGATTTACATAGAATTTCTTCTTTGCTCTATCACTGACTGGTGTCCTATCTTTGGTGAATAGACAATCTGCTTCTATCTCCCCAGGAAAAGTCACACAACAGTGTTTTAGATAACTCTAACCTATAGTTCCATAGTGCCAAGGACCAGCCATGGCTTAGTTAGGGGTCCTGAGGAAGGGGTGTTTGGGAGCAGCAAAAGAAATGACTGGAAGTCGATCATAAGGTACAAGCCAACAAGCCCTGAGTTTTGCTGGAGATGGCTCTCCAAGCAGCTGTGTATACAGAACTCTTGGCTCTCCAGTCTGCTCAAGATAGCTTTCTGCTCCAGAAAACTCCTTGCTAGAGATCGCTTTCGGCTAGCTTGCTGGATAGCTCATGGGTTTCCCAACCAAAGTCAGAAAAACCGCTAGGAAAAAAAAAAATTCTTAGATTTTCCAACCAAAGTCAGAAATCCCGTTAGAAAAAAAATCTTAAAAGACCTGTGTATGCTCTCCAAGAAATCTCTCTCTCTCTCTCTCTCTCTCTCTCTCTCTCTCTCATCAAAACCCAGTCTTTCATTTACATATCAATTCAGTCATTTTTCCCAGGTTCCCTTTTGATTATCCCACAAATCTGCATTTTGTGACCTTAGCCCCTTGATTCTGAGAAAGAGATAGCAAGTAAGTACTTTTTTTTTTAAACATTGCAAATGAATTCAGAGATCTGCCTATCTCTCACAGACAATAAGTTAGCTGGGTGGGATTCCATCCTGAAACTACCATTCCCACCATGCCTGGACCTAAACTTGCTCTCTCCCACACTGACCTTGAACTCAGGAATCTGCCTGCCTTTTTAACTTTCTGACAAGCAGGCTCATTAGTGCAGCTGCCTTTATTCTTTTAGGTCTGTGAAGCCTCTCATATACTTCATATTATATCCTTATGTTTTGCATAGTTGAGAAATTATATATTCCTGAGCCCTTGTTTTCAGAGTTCTTTCCACAACCTTAAAGGCTATCCTGAAGGTCACAATGTCCACCATTTTGTTGAGGACATAGATGCACCCTCAATTGCTGGACTCCTGCTGTTTCTAATTAGCATGGAGTCATTATCCTTGGCAGGGAGAATATTTCCCAAAGGAGGAATGTGAAGCTAAATATATACATTATTATATAAACAAGGCTCACATCCAACAACCATCAACCCTGGTGGAGGCCCACAGTATGCAGGCTCTATTCCAGAGGTGGGAAACCAAGTCATGCTGTCCCGTCTAAGACCATGCAGAACTCAGCACCATAGCACCATCTAGAAAAAAATAAAAAATAAAAAAAATAAAAACCGAAAAAAACCCATAATATTCCACAGGCATCACATTCCACCCCCTACTTTTTTTAAGCTGTGCATCTTCCTCGGTGATGTGTTAGAATGGCGGGTCTCGTCTCAACAGCACTCTAGGCCAAGACAGTTCCACATGGGAGAGCTTCTATTGGAAGGGAGAGACAAGGTGGTGGCAGAGGGAGAAGAGGGGAAGAGATAGGGGGAGGGGTGTTCTTCCTGTTTCTATGGAGAATGATGTAACTCAGGTAAAGGTGGGAGGTGAGCCAAGTGGATGTTAGGAATATGGTGCCTTTCACCTTGGCAACCAGTCTGCAAGTTGTAGCTCATGCTGTCACCTATGTGATGTCATAGGTTTGGGAAGTCCTGATGAAAATGCTCAATATCTGACAGTCTTTTTTTTTCTGATGTTGTTGTTTTTATAAGTACACCATTTCTACTTTGATGGCATGTCTATATTCGATATTCATTTCATATATTTAGGCTATAATTCTACAGACATATTTTTAAGGCTTCACCAATATGGCTACCTTTTTGTACTTAGGCTTGCTTGACTAATTTTTTTTTTTCAAATACAATTCAAGTGCTTAAAATTTCCTGATGTAATCCCACCTTTTTCATGTAAATTCCTCCAAAGGATTCTAGTTTTACACATAGAAGATTGCTTTGTTTTTCTAAAATGTCTTTATTATTATGCAGATGATCTCCATTCCTTTTTTTTTTTTTTTTCATTAGATGGTTGGATTTTTTTCCCTGATTTACTGCCCATTAATTGTCACATTTATCCAAAGCCAGGCATAAAAGAATCAAAGAGATATAGTAAACCTTCAGAGACTAAAACAAAGAAATCAACTGGTTATCACATCTTCCCTTTCTTCCATGAACGATGTTGTTGGCAGAAATCAAAACAAATGTCAAGCAGTGTGTCTTAACTAATCAAAGCAATTTTTTTTTGTTTTGCTTTGAAATTTTTGTGTTGAATCCACTGAAACATTCTGCCACATGCCTATAATCTCTCCAACTGACACAATGGTAATTGTGTATATTGCATGGTGGTGAGTCCTGGTGGGCAGCTTAGAAACAGGGACTTTGATTCTTGTCCCAGGTCACAACCATAAATGCCCTTGGTTATATCTTCTCAGGAGGTCATAAATGCCAGAAGTGTTTAAAGGCTGTCCTTCCTGGTCTGATTTCCTGTTATCATTCCCATTATTCAGCTTCTTGTATTTCATTGCTTGTAAGCTGTCCATGGGGCTGAGACTGAAACTATAGTTGCAATATTTAGGAAGGAGGCATATGGGAGCCTCATTGGTAGAACAGATGGACTAACCAGCTCATCTTCCATACCTCAACACAGGAAAAACCATGTGAGTCTCTAAACAGCCCTCAGGGGCAGCCCATTCCTTTGGACCTTCATTTGATAAACAGGAATCCTGCTGCTTCTTAAATCAGTGCCTGTGAACATACAATAAAATCCGTTCTCAACTGAGGAATACCGAATGGCTGAGAAGCACCTAAAGAAATCTTCTAAGGATGTTTCCTTAGTCATCAGAAAAAATGCAAATCAAATCAACCCTGAGATTCCACCTCATACCAGTCAGAATGGCTAAGATCAAAAACTCAGGTGCCAGCAGATGCTGGCAAGGATGTGGAGAAAGAGGAACACTCCTCCATTGCTGATGAGATTGCAAACTGGTACAACCAGTCTGGAAATCAGTCTGGCGGTTCCTCAGAAAATTGGACATAGTACTACCTGAGGACCCAGCAATAACATCCCTGGGCATATACCCAGAAGATGCTCCAACTGGTAATAAGGACAGATGCTCCACTATGTTCATAGCAGCCTTATTTATAATAGCCAGAAGCTAGAAAGAACCCAGATGTCCCTCAATAGAGGAATGGATACAGAAAATGTGATACATTTACACAATGGAGTACTACTCAGCTATTAAAAACAATGAATTCATGAAATTCTTAGGCAAATGAATGGATCTGGAGGATATCATCCTGAGTGATGTAAGCCAATTACAAAAGAACACACATGGTATGTACTCACTGATAAGTGGATATTNGCCCAGAAGCTCAGAATACCCAAGATACAATTCATAGACCACATGAAGCTCGAGAAGAAGGAAGACCAAAGTGTGGATACTTTGAAGGGGGAACAAAATACCCATAGGAGGAGTTACAGAGACAAAGTGTGGAGCAGAGACTGAAGGAAAGGCCATCCAGAGAATGCCCAACCTGGTGATCCATCCCATATACAGTAACCAAATCTAGACACTATTGTGGATGTCAACAAGTGCTTGCTGACAAGAGCCTGATATAGCTGTCTCCTGAGAGGCTCTGCCAGTGCCTGACAAATACACAGGTGGATGCTCTCAGCTATCCACCAGATTGAGCATGGGGTCCCCAATGGAGGAGTTACAGAAAGGACTGAAGGAGCTGAAGGGGTTTGCAGCCCCATAGGAGAAACAACAATATGAACCAAACAGTATTCCCAGGACTCCCAAGGACTAAGCCATCAACCAAAGAGAACACATGGCTCCAGCCGCATATATAGCAGAGGATGGCCTTGTCAGTCATCAATGGGAAGAGAGATCCTTGGTCCTGTGAAGGCTCTATGCACCAGTGTAAGGGAATGCCAGGGCCAGAAAGTGGGAGTGAGTGGGTTGGTGAGCAGGGGGAGGGGTGGTAGGGGGTTTTCAGAGAAGAAACCAGCAAAGGGGATAACATTTGAAATGTAAATAAAGTAAATATTTAATAAAAAAAGGAAAAAAATAAAATCCTTTCTAAATCCCATTCTGCTGGTTTTCTGAGAAACTCCTTCTTCAAGTTCATGATACAAATGACCTGAAAGCCAGTGCCCAAGGCTGGATTTCATGGCCATTTGGTTTTCCAAGAACATAGCTTTCTAAGCTACTGTTCACTTGAGTTGGCAAAGCCTCCTCCATTGTATATGAGAATCCACATACTTTGCCTCTGTATGGGTGGAAATTTAGATATAGAATAAGGTCAAATCTTGGTACAATTTATCTAGAGATTCACTAAATTTTAACTGTAAAAGCAAAAGGTAAGACTGTTTCTAATTTTTATAAGCCACACATATTATGAACTTGTAAATTAATTTTTGAATGGCTGGTTGATAGCTTCTTGTCTTTGATTATTATAACATATGTGTGTTGCAGTGAATATCTAGAGCTAGACCCTGCACCAGATGATCTCACTTGCTCGATCTCTCAGCCCATCAACTCACCAGCCTGCTGAGCCACATGGCTCCCACCAGGCAGTCTTCCAGATGGGCCCTCCCAGAGTTCCTCTCGCTTTCATGCAACGACCTACGCACCCCTGGTTAGCCCTCTCAACACCTAATTACCCAGTAGAATCAAGACTCTTAATGCTTAATTAGCCAATCAAATTTATGTATCAATAATAACACAATTTACAAGATGCCAATAAAATAATTTCAGAGCCAAATGATATTGATAAATCTTTAACACAATTATTCTAACCTTTGGATAACACTACGTCAGCCTCCATTCTGGTTCTCCCTCTCCTCAGACCTCTCTCTCTCTGTCTCCTCAACTTCTCGCCCCACCTCCCTTCTCCTGTCCAATCACAAGCCTCCCACTGCCCTAATGTGATTGGACAGGGAAAATCCTGGCATATATGTGTGCATATATTCACATGTACAAATTAATACACCCTGTGGAGTCTCTTTTTGTCCTCTGTGTGGATATGGTTCCTAAGCTAAGCATTCTATATTAGACAACAAATATGAATACTCATCTCTGGGAGAGACTAATTTAATTCTCCTTTTCTCGGCAGTTACTAGTTGTCTGTAGTTCTTTGGATAGGCGTGAGACTCATGAAACTTTCCTCCTTCCATGTCAACATACTCACTGATATTGCCATTGTTCTGGTCCCATTTGTGCAGCCATTTCTAGGAGACAATGTTCCACCGCTGACTTCCTGGTACTCTGGCTCTTAAAATCTCTCAGCCTCCTGTTCCATGCTGTTCCCTGATCTGTAAATGCAGAAACTGATGTGGATGTATCCACTGGATCTGAGGTCCCCACGATCTGTTGATCTATGCATTGAGGTTTTCCATGCTGCTCTCCACTTGCTGTAGAGACTTCTCTGATAAGGTGTGGTAACTACAACGTAGTAATAAAATATGCAGCTTTAGCCAAGAGGTAGTAGTAGATTCTTTGCTAAGGACCATGTCCTCTCTGGCACTTGGAGAAGTGGTTCTGTTTTGAATGTCAGGCACGATTCCCATCCTGTTAGTGGGCCTTAAGTCCAATTAGACAGCTGTTGGGTGCCACCAACATATGACTTCCATTTATTGCACCTTTATGTGTATCTTACCATGATAGAAATTATCTTGGTTCATAAGTGTTGTGGTTCAGTAGGACTGTTTAATTGCTTCCCTCCTTTGGTAACTTATATAGGATTTTCTGGAACCATAGACACTAGATAGTGAGGAAAAATGCCCTCTTATCAGATCCAGAATCCTATGTCCTAAATGTGCAATGTCTTCAAAAATAGGGATCCAAAACAAGGAACCAAGGGCCACATCTATAATCTATATTACTTTGGGAGTGACTTAGACTACATTGACAAACTATACTCCTGTCTGCTTTTCCCAGCACTGGGGTAATAGGCATGCAATCACACTGGTTTTCTATGTGGATGCTGGGAGTCACAGGTCACAGCTTTATGCTCAAAAGTCTTAATCACTGAGACATCTCCAAGCCTGAAATTTTTTTTTTAGAACAACAATGAGCTATCATTTCAGATCATACGTGAATGAAAAGATATGAGTTTTATCTTTAAGTACAATGGAGTAATAGGTTTAGGTGAGGTTAACCCCTGCTGGGTGATATATTTGATTCATCATATTAAACAGCCTTTCAAATTCTCTGGAAATCCATTGTCACCTCACTACACTGAGAAAATGAAAATGAAGATTTGTAGAAATTTGGAACAAGGTGCAGAAAAGCATTAGGATGCATCAAGTATGTAGACAGATTTTTTGGTATCCATCACTCCCTTGTAGTCCTAATACTGTTATAATGGCACTGCGAGATTGTTAAACGAGTAAGTCTCATATCTGTTTCCCCCTTTCTAAGTAGGCAGGTGCACATTCCTAGTCCTAGTGGATCATTAACCAACATTTTTAAGGGTTTTGTTTTCCGAGACTTCCTATTCTCCCGCATTTTTCTAAGCATCAAGAGGAGAGTTATATTTGATCATTTGTTCTGTACTCTCAACTGTTTCTCCTTTCTGCCTGACTAATGAAATTCATTTTTCTTCCCATAACTGCTTTCAATGAGCAGGTTGGCTGAGAGTCACTATTTGTCCATATTGATGCACCTAAAGAGTTCTTCATCCATATTTCATATTTTATACTCAAGCAAAGATGAAGGTGAGCTTTCCATACACCTGAGTTGCCTCTGCTCTAGCCTGGACATCCACTCCCACCCCCACCCCACCCCATGTATCACTCAGTGCTCAGTTTTGGATGTCTGTGCAAACCAGAGACTTCTTCGTAAAAGAAAAGGTGACTATAGACAAACAACTGAATGATTCTACATGGAGCTTTAGGGACACTACCAGTCTACAAGTGTCTCAGAGTTTAGATTTGGCCCTTATTGACCAATCTGCACTATTGTAAATTAACTTCCAACTCCAGTGTTCCAACAATTGACATGATGAAGACGTCAAAAACACTTGTAAAAGTTAAATATGTGTGTTGTTGTTGATTGTTGCTGTTTTATTCATCCTAAATTTCATTTAGCTATTTTTAGAAACCTCTATCTACCAGCTCAAAAACTCATACATTATTTCCATGCTGATTCTAATTTACACACATTATCATTTGACAGGCAGAAATGTACTTTTCATTTCATTGATTATCCAATAATTCATATCTTTTTATTTATATGTCTGTAGTGCCAATCAACTAATAACATGCCTTCCAGCAGCACTGAAGCATGACTAATCTGTCATAACACTCCTACACAGTCTTGCTTTACTCTCCCTGGGTAAGGCTGTGATCATTCAGAAACACCATTCCCCTTGGAATTTTAACTGGACCTCTTCAGTTAGAAGTCACTTGAATAACAGAGCAACTGGTGAGATGCTTAATGCCTTTTGGTAATAGCAGAAAGAAAGAAAAGAACAAAAATTAGTGGCGATTGTTGAGGTCAAGATGGCTCAAAGAGCCCCTAGATGACTATGACTCTACATTTTCCAATTATGATTTTGTTATAAAACTGATGAGCACTTTATCAGATGCTATTCTATAGAACATTCTCAAAGATGTTTGTAGTTATTGAATAAAACAGAGGGAAAGGGGTCTTGAAAGTCTTTAAATGTAAATTATAAACTCAAAATAGCACTTCATTGACTCCTATAGCTAATGTTTATTGTTATTCTAAAAACCAAAAAGATCAATATTTTATTAAAAACCTACTTTAAATATGAATAGCTATGGAAATTTTTAGAATAATGTGACACAGAGTGAAAGTTTCCCAGCTGATGTGAATTTTTTTTGATGTTTTCTTTACTAATCTTTTTTAAAAAAATATCATTATATGGGCAGAGAGATGGCTCTGCAATGAATAGCACGCACTACTGTTGCAGAGAACACAAATTTAGTTCCTAGCACCTATGTCCAGTGGCTCACAAACACCAGTAATTTCGGCTCTAGGGAAGACTAATGTCTTTGACTTCCATAAGCACCTGAAATCGTATGCACAAATACACACACACACACACACACACACACACTCACACACACACACACACACACGCGCGCGCGCGCACACACACACACACACACAAACACACACACACGGTGGGGGGGAGAGCAGGAGAGATAGCTTAGTGGCTGAAGGCACTCACTGCACCACAGAAGACCTCGGTCATTCATTTGTCAGCACCCGTATCAGGCAGCTCCCACCCAACAGCAACTCCACTTTCAAGGAACCTGTTCCTTCCGGCCTCTGCAAATACCTGCATACATGTGGTGAATATAAACTCAAGTTCTCTCTCTCTCTCTCTCTCTCTCTCTCTCTCTCTCTCTCTCTCTCTCTCTCTCACACACACACACACACACACACACACACACCAATAAAAATAATAAAAGGCCCTTTAAAAACAATCTTTTAAAAAATAAATATTATTCATGGTATACACTCACTGGTAAGTAGTTATTAGCCCAGAACCTTGGAATATCCAAGATACAATTCACAGACCACATGAAGCTCAAGAAGAAGGAAGACCAAAGTGTAGATACTTCAATCCATCTTAGAAGAGGGAACAAAATATCCATGGGAGGAGATACAGAGACAAAGTGTTGAGCAGAAAGGCCATCCAGAGACTGCCCTACCTGGGAATCCATCTTACTTACAGTTATCAAACCTAGACACTATTGTGGATGCCAACAAGTGCTTGCTGACAGGAGCTTGATATAGCTGTCTCCTGAGAGGCTCTGCCAGAGCCTGACGAATACAGAGGTAGATGCTCAACCAACCATTGGACTGATGGGGTCCCCAAAGGAGGAGTTAGAGAAAGGACTGTAGGAGTTGAAGGGGTTTGCAACCCCATAGGAAGAACCACAATATCAACCATCCAGACCCCCCCAGAACTCCCAGGGACTAAACCAGCAACCAAAGAGTACACATGGCTCCAGCCACATATGTAGCAGAGGGTGGCCTTGTGGGACATCAAAGGGAGGAGAGGCCCTTGGTCCTGTGAAGGTTCTATGCCCCAGTGTAGGCATATGTCAGGGCCAGAAAGTAGGAGTGGGTGGGTTGGGGAGCAGGGGGAGGGGGAGGGGATAGGGGGTTTTCAGAGGAGAAGCCAGCAAAGGGGATAACATTTAAAATGAAAATAAAGAAAATATCTAATAAAACAAATAAATGAATAAATAAATGAATAAATATTATTACATGACATGCCATTTTTAAAACCTGTTTCTGCTTTCACTGTTTCTCATGCCGAAGGAATCAATGCCGACCACCCACCAGAGGTAGTGGAAAAGAAAGGATACAGGGAAGGTGAACTTGTTTAGAAAGGTTCTTTGGAGCAACTACCATCTGTGTTGTCTGGAAATCAGCAGTTCAGTTCACAGGTTATCAGTGGCATCTCAATCCACTCTGAAACACTTCACAGATACACCAGCATCCTGTTCAGTGGAGTTGGGATAGCAAACAGGAATCAGCAGCAGTGCCACTACCTAGCAGAGTCAATCAAGCCTCAGTATGAGTCAGCAGGAAGGACCCAGAGGAGCACCAGGAGAAGTTCTCAGCTGCGCCTCTCTGAGGGAAGTAAAGATCAGCGAAGACAGGAGACCAACAAGCATTGCACAGCAAGCTATACCAGTCAGCCAAGCTCCACCTCCATATCTGTTAAGTCCTATTTATACCCTCTAAACATCATGCATCCTCCACGGGTCTTGCCTCAGCATCTGTCTTGTCTTAGCACATGCATCTGTCTCCGCTGATACCACTCTGCCAATCAGCCCAAGTCTGCAGAATGTGCAAGAAACTGCAACACACCATCAGAAGTTTTCTTGGTGCAGTTCTTTCTATGGAGTCCTGACAAATGCAGCTCAACTATACAATGTAAGGCAGGCCAAAAAATGCCTGTCATCCTTTAGCAAAACATTCTTTCACCTGTGTCTGCTTCAGCTAAATGCTTCTTCACATGTTTGCCCTAGCAAAACATCACCCAACCAACTTTCCAAAGAACCCTTAAGTTTCCACTTCAAGTCAGTTTCTCTTTTTGAGTTTTAATAAAGTTAAGAACTCTGAATCTCAAGTGGTCCCTCCTCTTCTGCTCAATCTCAAGCATCCCTCTGCCTCTTCTATCCCAGACAGTATGCTAGCATACACGTCACTCACCTCATCACCTAGTACTATAAATAGATATTTCATTTCTTGCCAGTTTTATAAGCTCCAGTGACAAATTACTGCTATTGGTTATCAATGTTCACATATATACTCAGAGGTCCAGTATCTGTAGTGTACCTGGAACTCTGTTAGTATTTAGCACATGAGACTTCATGATAAACCATCAAAGGTGTCATTAGATTCTCCATGTTATTCATGAATTTGTCAAAAGTTTAAATCAGAATCAAAATCAAACCAAAAGACAGTCTGTAAACTAAATTTGTCATAAACTGATCACATTATTTTTAAACTAAATTTTTAGTTTGTTTTAGTGTGTGTGTATGTATGTGTAGTAGGTTGTTGTGTGTGTATGGTGTTAGTGTGTCTATGTGTATGTGGTGTGGGGTGTATTGAGAAGTTTGTGTGTGTGTGTGTGTGTGTGGTATATATGGCATGTGTATATGTGTGTGGTATATGTGTGGTGTATGGTATATGTGTGGTGTGTGTGTAGTGTAGTATATATGTGATGCATGTGGTACGTGTGTGTGGTGTGTGATGTGTAGTGTATGTGATATGTAGTATGGTGCATGATGTGTGTATGGTTTGTATGATGTCTCTGGTATGTATGTTGTATGTGTCTGTGGTGTATAGTGTGTGCTATGTAGTATGGTATGTGTGATGTGTGTGGTGTGTGTAGGTGTGGTATGTGTGATGTGGTGTGTGTGTAGTATGGGGTATGTATGTGTGGTATGGGGTGTGTGGTCTGGTTTGTGTATGAGGATAGAATGTATGATGTGTGTGTATGTGTGTATGTTTATGTGTATGTGATATGGTATGTGCATGTGTGGTGTGTGTGGTTGTGTTTGTGGTGGGTACATGAGGGATTGTGTTCGTCTGTATGTATGTATGTGGTATGGTGTGTTGTTTTGCTTTGTTTCATTTTGCTGCTGAAGCATCTACAGCTGAGCCCATTCATTATGCTACATTCTCCTACATTCTTACATTTTTGTTTATTTCATGTTACTTGAGTGATCCTACAAGAATAAGTTTGTTACCCTGACATTATGGAAGAAATGCTATTTATTATGTTACTGGTATAAAAAAGATCAGATAACACATATTTTGTTAGAAATAATAATTATATTTCAATAGAACATTTATGCCTAGACCACTTTCAAAAGGACATTATCAGTCACCTGCCTCAATGCACAAACACTGCCCTTGACCTTAGATATCAGTGAACTGTTTCAAGCATAAGTGTATCCTCAGTTAAACACTTTTACCCCACCATTTAAATTATTCTTAATAATAGCAGGCTTAGTTGAATTTGTGAGTTAAAGACTTAGTATGAGTTGTTCTTTTGTAATGACAGATAAACTTATAAGATCTACAATAAAAAATAATAATCATTATACAATTACACAAAGAAGAAACATGAACTAACAATTCAAGACAGAAGTGGAGGTAAGCTAAGTATTGGTTAAATATTTGGGCCAAATGTGAGTAAAAGAGACACAGTAATCTAGTGTTGGCAATAATCCATGTGTTGATAACACTTGGGTTCAGTGTCTAGCTCCATAAAATATAATAACACAGTGTGCTTGGGAATTAACAATAAGTCTTAGTCATTAGCAAAAACAAAGTGTGTGTGTGTGTGTGTGTGTGTGTGTGTGTGTGTGTGAGAGAGAGAGAGAGAGAGAGAGAGAGAGAGAGAGAGAGAGAGAGAGAGATTTAGGATGAATAATTACAGACCAGTAAAACAGTGATCTCAGAGCATGGCAAGTCTCATATGCTTTGAACAGACTTGTACATGTCATCTTACTATAAAAATTAACAGTGAGAATTAAGCAAAGAACATTAGGCTTAAATACTTTGCTTATTTGTTCCCAGCACATCATTAGGGACCTGTAGATCCATTTGTATGACTTTGATTAAAGCTCATAGAGAAGCAAAGGCAGAATAACTAGGTCAGAATGTGAACTTGGCAATTTTATCAACGGCAAGGTAGCACGGGTGTTATGTGCCAGGGTTTAAGCTACACTTCCTGGATCTGTACAAAAATGTATAGTTATAAAACATAGGGGTAATTAACTTCTAAGCATCAATTGCTGACAGTCAAATAGCACCTCTCACATATATTACCTGACATATGCATGTGAAGGTACTCAATACCCCTTTTGCAATACCCAATAAGTTGACTATTAAGTATTATTCAGTCTGGTGAAGAAAGCAAGAGGCAGGAAATATGGAAAATTCATTTTCCTGTCCAAATAATGAAGTCCACAGACAATGTTAGAGATAAAGAAGTTTGAAAAATATGGGTTTATATTTTTCCTTTTCTCACAAAATTAACATCTGGTCCTAGTTTGTGTCCTGCACAAAGCAGGAAACTGAGGCTTCTAGAACTCTTCTCCTTGGTCCTTCATATACACTTTCCACCTGCTCCCTGATTATATATGTCTATGCAGTGTAGCAGTGGGTCTGTTCCTCCTTAAGTTTTTATTGGATTCAGCCAATAGGAGCACCTAGAAATGATGAAGAAGACAAGCAGAATCAGAGGACCTAAACTAACACGTTATTAATGTTATTGAGAGATGGCTACGTCCATCGAGCAAAGATGCTCAACTTCTGCCTAACAGCCCTAATGATTCTATATTAAGTCTTACACTACATTTTATTTTGCCCACCTTAAACTTTTCTCTAGTCAACTCTCTTGAAAAGTTTTCCAAATGGAGTATATTTTTTATGGTTCTGCTAATACCCTACTGACCCACAGAGAATGAACTAATCTAGATTTGAACGTTCCAAAGGATACGGAATTAGAGAAACCTACCTTGATAAACTAAACAGAATTCTTTCCTGGGCCCCATGGGAAACTTTCAACAAGTTAAAAATACTGGAGAGAGATAGGATAGTGTTCATGCTATGAATCCTACAAAGTGGTAATTATTGAGAGGAGTTGATTATTTCTTATACAAGTTAACTGACACAGAAAGAATGGGATATTGAAGGGTCCAGCTAGTACACAAGGATAACCCACATAATTAAACTGAGCAATGATTTCACCAAGAGAAGCCACAGAAGAACAAATCCCTAAAACTGGTGAGACAAACTACACTTAAGTGGAGATTAGCTCGTTATATGAACAGAAAATATAAACGAGAATATTATGCAAAAGACAGAGATGCCAAACATAGGTGAGGTAAGCATAGAGAGGGGCTGTCATAGCCAAAATGGTCCTCTTCAAATGACATAGAAGACATAAGACAGAGAAGTATCATAGCCAAAGTGGCCTCCGTCTAAGGACATAAGAGAAGTGTTATGACCAATGTGGCCCTCTTACAGTGCTATCAGGACATAAAGTTTCATTCTGCATAAAAATGTCATCTTTGGTAGGGAAAAGAAGAGGACAAGATCACTTGAGAGGAAAATTTAGCAATAAAGCAAAATTACAGTATGATTTGAAACAAGTGATCTATACTCTGTAGTGTTTAAGTGGCAACTCTGGAGGCCACTGGGTACCTGAGAACTCAGTGAAATATTAGTAGCTATAAACACCTCACTTATATTGCATTTCTGCTTCCCAGTTTGTGATCATCCAAGCCAGTCTTTACCATATAGATGTTCACATAGAATATGAGAAGCCTCTATGTATGAGCATGGACTGAGACTGCAATCCTGTCATTTGGATACTTTATGTGGAATCTAATCGCTCTAAGAACAGGATCTAACACTCTAAGACAACATGCTACTTACTGTCTGCAAGCTTAATAGAGTATCATTAATAGTGTCAGGGATTGTTGGTGCCTGCCCATGGGATGGGTTATTGGTTGGCCATTCCCTGTGCCTCATTTCTTGTAGACAGGATAAATTTGGAGGTTTTGGTGGGTGGGTTGGTGTCTCTCCTGCTGGCTACAGAAATAAGACCTCATGAAACAGCAAAGCTTCCGAAGGCAAAAGACACTGTCAATAGGACAAATCAGCAGCCTACAGATGGGTAAAGGATCTTCACCAACCCTACCTCTAACAGAGGGCTAATGTCCAAAAATGTACAAAGAACTCAAGAAGTTAGACACAAATAACCCTGGGGTACAGAGCTAAACAGAGAATTTATGCCTAAGTCCACTAATCTTAGGCAGCCGAACTCTAGGGCTCCTCCAAGAAACAGATGCTAGAATTGACCTATGGACTTGAGTCTTCTGTTGATGGTTAGCAGTAAGGTGGAGTGCCATCAGCCCTTGTTGTATGACATCAGTGCAGCCTGTGCTGGACGAGGTGGGAAGGGAACAGACTGTGTTGTAGAAAAATAGCAATCTTAAAGGATAAGCATGGAATGCTATGGCTAAGAGCTATCAATTCATTAGAGAAAGACAATAAAAATCTGGAAATAGCCACCAATTAAAAGTCAAGCCACGGATACTCCTTGGCAGTATATAAAGAATATCGGTCTGGGGGTGCACCTGAGTGGTAGAACACTTCCTTAGTACATGCAAGGTCATGGGTTCCATCCCTAGCACTAAAAAAATACAGCTGCTTTTCTGGAGCCAAATGTTACCAAAGAAAGCAAAGGATCCTCCCCAGGACTAAATAAACTATGCGAATTCTATCGCATGTTACATCCTAAAACAGGCAATTCAAAAATGTCAACACCAGTTATCTGCCTTAGTAGATCTGAAAAGGGAACTTGTATGCTTTTCATTCAAAACCTTGACCACCCAGCTTGTTTTGAAAACCTTCTGGAACCCTCAGCAATGACTTAATGCTTCTTTTGAAAGATTAGTGTCCTACACTAATTAGTGTCTACCTTTCAAGACAGCTCATGTCCTTGGCATGTCCAGTCCAGAAATGTCAAGGCCATGTTGATTACTCGGGAAATTAAAGTCATCTGGAATTCCTTGGCAGAATGGGTGCAATTATCAGAACCACTAGCATCAAGACGGTAGAACTTGCCAATAACTATCTTTTCTGTCCTGAACGTTGTAGTAGAACTGAGTCTCCCCAGCTCCTGCTTTAGGTGAGTTGCTTGGCATTTGAGTATGAAAGTTCTTTGAGAGAAAGAACACATTGATGTTGATATCTATATTTGACCGTTGAGTAGTTAAGCTGTTGTTTAGCCTGAGAAGGGTATGGTAACCGATGGTCACAGCCCTAACTAGGGTTGGTGGAATTACTCACTAGGAAATCCATAAAGACTAGTAGGAATGCAAAACAAAGGGGAAGGGTGTGAGGATGGGTTTGAAGCAGAGCACCCTCCAGGCTGCTGCCGTGTCGGGGCCGTTTACAAGTAGATAGGTAATGTACTGATCCAATATTATATTTCCATTGGACCGGATTGTTCAACAATATCTGTATGCATAAATAATTCACTTCTTGGTTAAAACCTTTAACCAATATGAAGTCATCGATGGCTAAATGTCTATGACGTAGCTGATAAAGTAAAAGCTATTCAAAAAAAGAGAGAGAGTCCATTATCTACAAAGAAACAAATGCACAATAACGTAATGCAAACTAGTCAGGAACTGAAAAAGGAAAACATCCCTCCAGCTAATTGGTTTATCTCTTTTCTCTCCAAGCATGAAACAGAAAGAGAAGTTCTGTAGAGATATTATTTCATAATCTCAAAACATCATGGGATTATTTCCTTAATATATTATCAAAACTCAGAATTTCAAACCAACATCAGCATCATTCTATCAAGCAAATCCCTCTACAGCAACTGGACTGAGTCAGATTTTAAAAGGTTCTACAGAGAGGCATGCTTCAAGAAAACACATCTTTAAAAATGAAAGTTCTAAATAAGATAAAGTCATTGTGTTTTAAAATCAAAGTTTAAGATGATGCAGTAGTCACAACAATCAGTCACCCGCCCTTAAATTATCTGCTGCAATCTGCACTTCTGGATATGGATATAAATGACAAAGTATAAACAAGCAGCATCAAAGTGCCTTCTTGGCTAAATGCCACCCTGCCACTTCTGAACCAAAGCCAGTTATGATGACATCACTCCAGCTTCGTGTCCTACATATGTTGCTAAAATGCATTAAATGTCTTCCTTCCAATTTGTCCTTTATTCACTTTGTCTTCCTTTAAATAATGACTGGACATCTCTTGACCTCAGCCTACAATTTTGGCTAATATTATCACTGAGCAATTGATCTACAGAGACAGTCTTGTAGAATCGTCTTCTGTGTCACATGTAAATGTGTGCAAGAAAAGACTGAATTTATATAACACAGAACTGAGATTATTTCAAATACACAAAAGCCTCACTTTGATTTCATAGGTAAGATAGGATGTCCGTCAAGCTGAGAAATCCAGTTTTTATGGTACCATAACTATAAAAAGATGTGTAAATAGCAATGCCATGTTCACAGATGTCTATTTAGTACTCTTTAACTGAAAAAAAATCACTGTGACCACTCAGTTAAAACCGTAAGTTATGTCCTATTAGCTAGGCTTTCTAAATGTGATTAAAGGCTTGGGTATGTTTGACTATCCACAGTAAGAAAGGAAAACTAAGTAATTCTCCATTTGAAGCAATTTTATCTGTTTGAAGTGGTGAAACTCAAAGCTTGTTTTTCCCTTAACTATGACCTACTTAATAAATATTCATTAGTATAAACATTACAGAATAAAATTTGAACTCGTTTATTTAATATTGTCCCATTTACACTTGATAAGTAAAATTTCATCAAAATTACTCAAGTATGAGAGGGTTTTGGTTTTCTTCTTAAAAGTACCTAAAGTAATGATTTACGCATTGTGTGGCTTTCTCCTTAGAATTTGACAGTAAAGTTGCAGGTACTTGGCAGCACTTTAGAAAGTGAAGACTTATGGAAAAGGGGCGAGCGAGTATTTCTTTCTAGTTCCTACATGAAAAAGTATTATGAAACTTACACTTAGTTCTGAAAGTTATAATTGGTACCTGTATTAGTCAGTGTTTTACTGCTGTGAACAGACACCATGACCAAGGCAAGTCTTATAAAAAAAAAATATTTAATTGGGGCTGGCTTAGAGGTTCAGAGGTTCAGCCCATTATCATCAAGGTGGGAGCATGGCAGCATCCAGGCAGGCATGGCACAGGCAGAGCTGAGTGTTCTATGTCTTCATCTAACGGCTGCTAGTGGAAGACTGATTTCCAGGCACCTAGGGTGAGAGTATTAAGCCTACACCCACAGTGATACACTTATTCCAACCAGGTCACACCTATCCCAACAAGGCCACACCTCCAAATAGTGCCACTCCCTGGTCCAAGAATATACAAACCATCACAATACAAAGCAAAACAAAACAAAACAAAACGTGATACTCATTTGGTAAAAGTTGGAACTAGTCAGGAACCCATAGAAATGACCATTTGCTTCGAACACTGCCATGTTTATACTCTGTGAGAATCCCCTTACATTACTAATATCCTTTAGTGAATGCTTTAACTCTCAGGTTTTGTTTCTTTCAGAAACAGACTTTTCAATTTAAAAGGTAAACTTGTCACCATACCAAATCAATATCCAATTCCCCCTTGCCTTTAAGTACCCCCTTGCCTTTAAGAACTTTGTTTAGCAAACTCTAAGCTTAGTCAACTGATGCGTTTCCCTCAGTTGACTAAGGAAACATTAAATGGGGCATTTTAAATTCAATTTATAATACTTGGGAGGGCACTAGAAAAAGAATGTGAGAGGTCAAAGTGTAGTTCTCCATTCCTTGAAATCATATGCCTCCATTTATTGTTAACATATCAGGAAAGAAAGGCACAGTTACATACTAAACATTGTAATAGCAACCACCAAGAAATCCAGAGATAACTGCTCATAAGGTGAAGATGGCTTTTCCTATCCATGATAAATTATTACATACCCTATATCCATATTACACTGTGTGTATATTATCCATGGTGGACTGTGATAGGCTCAGTCTTATGTAGGTCTTCACTACAGCTGAAGACGTCACAGGCACAACAGGGAAGCCGAGTGAAGGGTTAAAATTGGTCTAGGTACATAATTTGTTTAAAAACAATAGAACAGTCTAGTTCTCTTTTAAAAACTAATACATAGGATACAAAGAAAAATAAGGTATAGGGAGAAATCATGATTAGGATCAAGTACAAGAAGTCCCAACTATAGTAATGGAATACAAGGTCTTGAACATTCTGTAAGCCTGGTCAAGAACTGACTTCATATTTGGACCTGAATTTCCTACAACTCCCTGACACCAGGTGATCCACAGTAGAAAAGACAGAGGCTAGAAGTAAGTCGCTGTCCAAAGCAAACATTGAGCAGAACAGTAAGAAGCCTCTGTCATGATAATTATAATACACAAGGGCTTTCCTATCTCTTTCTGTCAATCCTAGTTTTATCATATGATTTTCATTTAGATGAACAATAAAGATACTTGATCATTGTACCGGTTTCATTGCACCCTTTAAATGCAAATGTCATTTTTAATTCTTGTTTAAGGACAAGTGGAATCACTTCAGACTGCATAAGCAAGATGATACTTAATAGTCTAAACTCCTCTCCATATTTGAAATTGGTCTGTCTCTTTAGCTCTTGTAACACGTTAGTCTACCCTTTGCATTTTAAATGAATTGCTGCCACAGAAGCCTGCCCAGCTGGGCCATCTCATAATCCTATCAATTCCAGTCAACATCATCCTATACACCTACATGTACTTTGCTATCAAGTACAAAACCCAAAGAAACATTTAAATTATTAAAGTCAATCTTGTGAAACAGATTTGTCTTGATGTAGAACAAATAATTTAAACAAATTTCAGTGTATATTTGATCTTATGTTGGCTAAGACTCCCAAATCAAATTGGTAAAGTAATCAATAGTATAATCTTTTGATAGTATTTTTTTTATTTTATTTATTTACATGCCAGTCATTGCCCCCACCTCCAGGTCTCCCTCCCACAGTTCCTCCTCCCATTCCTCCTCTCCCTTGACTCTCCAAGCCCTCCCCCTTCGCTGGGGCCTCAAGTCAAGATTAAGTGCGTCTTCTCCCATTGAGGGCTGACCAGGCACACCTCTGCTATATCTATGCCAGGGGCCCCAGACCAGGTTAGTTGAGACTCCAGGTCTCCCTGCGGGGTCGCTCTCCTCTTCAGCTTTTTCAGTCCTTCTCCTAATAGGGGTCCCCAACTTCAGTCCAATGGTTGTGTGTAAGTATTTGCTTCTGTCTCAGTCAGCTGCTGGTAGGGCCTCTCAGAGGACAGCCATTCCAGGCTCCCATATACAAGCACATCATAGCAGAGTAGTGTCAGGCCTTGGTGCCCCATATGAGATGGATGCCAAGTTGGGCTGGTCATTGGATCACCTTTCCTTCAGTCTCTTGTCCATTTTTGTCCCTGCAGTTCTTTTAGACAGGAACAATTCTGGGTCAAAATTCTGATTGTGGGTTAGTAACCCAATCCCTCCACTTGAGGTCCTGTCTATCTACTGGAGGTGGAGTGACTCTTTGAGTTCCCTCTCCCCAGTGTTGGGCATTTTGGCTAAGGTCACACCCATTGAGTTCTGAGAGTCTCCTACCTTCTGGGTCTCTGAGTCTTTCTAGAGGGTTCCCCGATCTCTCACTAGCCCCACCCACCCACCCAGGGCTGCTTAGTACCATTCATTCTCCTGACCCTCTGGGCTTCTCTCCTATTCCCTCCCCCAATACCTGACCATGTTCCCCTTTTTCCCTCCCTCTCCCCTCTCCCACCCATGTCTCTCCCTCTCTCCCTCTGTCTCTCATCATTCTTTTCTTCCCCCTTCTAAGTGGTGTTGAAGCCTTCTCACTTGGGCATTTCTGCTTGTTACACTTCTTATGGTCTGTGGGCTGTCTCCTAGGTATTCTGTACTTTTGGCTAACACCCACTTATCAGTGAGTACATACCATGCATATCATTTTGGGGTCTGGGTTACCTCAGTCAGGATAATATTTGCTAGTTCCATCCATTTGCCTAAGAATTCATGATGTCCTTGATTTTAATAACTGAATAGTATTTCATTATGTAAATGAACCACATTTTCTGAATAGATTCTTCAGTTGAGGGACATCTGAGTTCTTTCCAGCTTTTGGCTATTAAAAATAAGTCTACAGTGAACACAGTGGAGCACATGTCCTTGTGGTATGATGGGGCATCTTTTGAGTATATGCCCAAGAGTGGTATAGCTGGGTCTTAGGGTAGAACTACTTCCAATTTTCTGAGGAAACACCAGATTGCTTTCCAGACTGGTTGTACCAGTTTGCAATCCCACCAGCAATGGAGGAGTGCTCTTCNTTCTCCACATCCTCACCAGCATCTGCTGGCACCTGAGTTTTTGATCTTAGCCATTCTAATAGGTCTAAGGTGGAATCTCAGGGTCATTTTGATTTGCATTTCCCTGGTGACTAAGGATATTGAACATTTCTTTAGGTATTTCTCGGCCATTCGAGATCCCTCAGTTGAGATCTCTCTGTTTACCTCTGTACCCCAGTTTTTAATTGGGTTATTTGGTTTTAGGAGGTTAGCTTCTTGATTTCCTTATATATTTTGGATATTATCCCTCTATCACATGCGGGGATGATGATTTTTTTTCCCAAACTGTAGGTTGCCGATTTGTCCTATACATGGTGCCTTTTGCATTACAGAAGCTTTTCAGTTTCATAAGGTCCCATTTATCAATTGTTGATTTTAGAGCCTGAGCCATTGGTGTTCTTTTCAGGAAATTTCTCCCTGTGTCAATGAGTTCCAGGCTCTTTTCCACTTTCTCTTCTACTTGATTCAATGTATCTGGTTTTACATTGATCCTTGTTCCACTTGGACTTGAGCTTTGTGCAAGGTGATAAATATGGATCTATTTTCATTCTTCTACATACATACTACCAGTTAGACTAGCACCATTTATTGGAGATGTTTTCTTTTCTCCATTGTATCTTTTTTGGCTTGTCAAAGATCCAGTGTCCGTAGGCATGTAGGTTTATTTCTGGGTCCTGAATTCTGTCCCATTGATAGAACTATCAGTCTCTGTACCAATATCATGAGGTTTTTATCACTATTGCTTTGTAGTACAGCTTGAGGTCAGGAATAGTGATTCCCCCAGAAGTTCTTTTATTGTTGAGAATTGTTTTGACTATCCTAGGTTTTTCATTTTTCCATATGAAGTTGAGAATTGCTCTTTACGTGTCTGTAGAGAATTGTGTTGGAATTTTTATGGGGATTGGATTGAATCTGTAGATTGCTTTTGGTAAGATGGCCATTTTCACTATGATAATCCTACCTATCCATGAGCATGGGAGATCTTTCCATCTTGTGAGGTCTTCTTTGATTTCTTTTTTCAGGGATTCGAAGTTCATGTCATACAGATCTTTCACTTTCTTGGTAAGAGTTACCCCAAGATATTTTATACTATTTTAACTATTGCAAATGGTGTTGTTTTCCTAATTTCTTTCTCAGCCTGTTTATCATTTGTATAAAGGAAGGATCCTGATTTGTTTGAGTTAATTTTATGCCCTGCCACATTGGTGAAGTTGGTTATCAGGTGTAGGAGTTCTCTGATAGAATTTTAGGACTCTTTTTTTTTTTTTTTTTTTTTTTTTTTTAGGAATTTTTAGGGTTTTAGGTTATTTAAGGCTTTAGGGTTTTTTTGGTTTTTCGAGACAGGGTTTCTCTGTACAGCCCTGGCTGTCCTGGAACTCACTTTGTAGACCAGGCTGGCCTCAAACTCAGAAATCTGCCTGCCCCTGCCTCTGAGTGCTGGGATTAAAGGTGTGTGCCACCACGCCCCGCTTTAGGACTCTCTTATGTTCACTATCATATCATCTGAAAATGGTGATAATTTGATTTCTTCATTTCTAATTTGTATCCCCTTGATCTCTTTTCATAGTCTAATTCCTCTAGTAAGAGGAATAGAATAGATATTGAATAGATAGGGAGAGAGTGGGCATCCTTGTCTTGTCCTGAATTTTAGTGGGATTGCGTCTAATTTCTCTCTATCTAACTTGATGTTGGCTGTTGGTTTGCTATATATATTACCTTTATTATATTTTGGTACATGCCATGAGTTCTTGATCTCTCCAAGACTTTTAACATGGAAGGGTGATGTATTTTGTCAAAGGCTTTTTCAGCATCTAATGAGATGTTCATGAGGCTTTTTCCTTCCATTTCTTTATAGAGTATATTACATTAATGGATTTTCATATATTGAACCATCCCTACATTCCTGGGATGAAAACTACTTCATGTGGTGAATGGCAGTTTTGATGTGTTCTTGGATTTGGTTTGAGAGAATTTTATTGAGTATTTTTGCACTGATATTTATAAGCTAAATTGGTCTGAAGTTCTCTTTCTTTGTTGAGTTTCTGTGTGGTATAGGTATCAAAGTAACTGTGGCTTCATAGAATGAATTGGGTAGTGTTTCTCTTTCTACTTTTTGAAATAGTTTGAGAAGTATTGATATTAGCTTTTCTTTGAAGGTCTGGTAGAATTCTGCACTAAAACCATCTGGCCATGGGCTTTTTTTTTTGGTCAGGAGGATTTTAATGTCTATTTCTATTTCCTTAGGTGTTATGGTACTGTTTAGATAGTTTGTCTGATCTTCATTTAACTTTCATTTACTTGGTATCTATTTAGAAAATTATCCATTTCATCTAGATTTTCCAGTTTTGTGGAGTATAGGTTTTTAGTAGGTTCTGATTTTTTTTTAATTTCCTCAGTTTCTGTTGTTATGCTTACATTTTCATTTCTGATTTTTCTTAATTTGGACACTCTCTCTGTGTCTTTTAGTTAGTTTGGCTAAGGGTTTATCTATCTTGTTGATTTTCCCAAAGAACCAGCCCTTGTTTTTGTTGATTCTTTGTATGGTTCTCTTTGTTTCTAGCTGGTTGATTTCAGCCCTGAGTTTGACTAGTTCTTGCTGACTACTCTTGTTGGATGGATGTGTTTGCTTCTAGAGCTTTCAGGTGTGCTGTTAAGTTGCTTGCATGGGATCTCCCCAAATTCTTTATGAAGACACTTAGTGCTATGAATTTTCCTCTTAACACTGCTTTCATTGTGTCCCATAAGTTTGGGTATGATGTGTTTTCATTTTCATTGATTTCTATAAAGTCATTGATTTCTTTCTTTATTTCTTCCCTAAGTTAACATTGACAGAGATTTGCTCAGTTTCCATGAGTATGTGTGATTTCTGTTTTTGTTGCTTGAGGTGGTATTATGTGTGTATGGTTGTTACTTTTGGGACTGTTGTAAAATGTCTAATTTCTTGTATTGGGGGGGGGGGAATACCTATCCTCCTTGTGTTGGAGATTTCCTTCCAATATCCTCTGATCCTCTGTACAGCTGGATTAGTAGGAAGATAATGTTTAAATTTTGTTTTGTCATGGAATATCTTGGTTTCTCCATCTATGGTGACTGAGAGTTTTGCTGGGTATAGTATACTAGACTGCCATTTCTCCTAGGGTATGGATGACATCTGTCCAAGACCTTCTAGCTTTCAGAGTCAATGTTGAGAAGTCTAGTATAATTCTGGCAGCTCTGCATTTATATGATACTTGGCCTTTTTTCCCTTACAGCTTTTAATATTATTTGTTTGTTCTTTGAATTTAGTGTTTTGATTATTATGTGATGGGAGGAATTTCATTTCTGGTCCAATCTATTTAGTGTTCTGTAGGCTTCTCAGACACTGTTATCTCTTTCTTTATGTTAGGAAAGTTTTCTTCTATGATTTTTCTGAAGATGATTTCTGGCCCTTTGAGCTGGGAATCTTCAACCTCTCCTATACCTATTATTCTTAGGTTTGATCATTTCATTGTGTCCTGAGTTTTCTGGCTATTTTGAGTTAGGAACTTTTTACATTTTGTATTTTCTTTGACCAATGTGTCAATATTTTCTATGGTATATTCTATGCCTGAGATTCTCTCTTCTACCTCTTGTATTCTGTTGGTGATGCTTGCATCTGTGACTCCTGACCTCTTTCCTAAGTTGTCCATCCCCAGGGCTGTCTCCTTTTGTATTTTCTTCATTGTTTCTATTTCCATTTTTAGTTCATGGAAGGTTTTGTTCAATCCCTTCACCTGCTTGATTGTATTTTTCTGTATGTCTTTAAGGGATTTATTAGTTTTTTTCTTTAATGGCTTCTACTATTTGCCTGTGTTTTCCTGTATTCCTTTAAAGGAGATTTTTTATATCCTCCTTAAAGGCCATCTTCAAAAGATGGGATTTTGCATCATTATCTTGCTTTTCTTGCATGTGAGAGTATACAGGGCTCAATGTGGTGGGAGACTGAATTCTGGTGGTGTCAAATTACAATGGGTTCTGTCATTTATTATCTTGCAGGTGCCTCTGGCCATCTGATTGTCTCTGGTGTTAACTTGCCTTGGTGTCTCTGACTAGAGCCGGCTCCTTGGAGACAGGTAGAGCTCTGTAACCTGTGTTAAAGCTGGTCTCCTTAGAGGCAGGCAGTGCTGTCTCTGGGTCTCTGGTTAGGGTAGGCTTCCTGTGTCTCTAGTTAGAGCAGGACTCCTGTGCCCCTGGTTACTGTGGAACTCCTAGAACGCAGGCAGGCTGTCTGATGTGGGTGGGTACTGGGCCACTGATCTGTCCCAGGTGAGGAAGCCTGAATGTTAATTTTTGTTGCTTATTTTATTTATTTACATTTCAAATGTTGTCCCCCTTCCCAGTATCCACTCTGAAAACCCCTCATCCCATTCCCCCTCCCCTTTGCCTCTAAGAGCGTGCCTCTCCACTCACCCAACCCCTCCCTCCTCACCATTCAAGCATTCCCCCTACACTGGGGTATCAAGCCTCCACAGGACCAAGGGCCTCCCCTCCCATTGATGCCAGATAAAGCAATCCTCTGCTACACATGTAGCTGGAGCCACAGACCCATGTATACTCTTTTAACGACCAGGATGGGGCATTACTTTTTTCTTATTATATTGCAATGTGGAGTTCATCATAATAATAAAGTAACTACTTTAACAGATATCTATTTGTTCTTAGAATCTGACCTGACTTCAGATTTCAAAAACTTTAAAAAAAGGAAGAAATAAGTCTTGCTCTCTGGATTCTAGATGCTCAGGGTATGGGTGCATCCTGAGTAGACCTCTCAATAAATCTTGAACTGAAATAGAGACTCACTGAAGCTGTGAACTGAGAAGTATTGACAGGCTGCAAGAATTCAAAGCTTAGCAAGAAAGGACATATTTAATTTTAAAACATGGGTGCCAAGCAAACTCTATATATTTTAAACAGAGTCAATAGATAAAAAAGTGTTCTATTTGGCAGAAACTTGATGTTTAGAAATAATAAGCTCTTCTGTGGAGGAAGGTGATAAATCAGTTCTGAGAATTTTTAGAAGTTTTTAGTTGAAAGGAACATGTGGGACATGCAAATAGTGATGTCTAGCAGGAAGTTTAGAAGGTGTGGCTGGAGTTTCAGTGCGGGGGCAGGGGAGAGCAAAGCTGCAAAGCTGGAATCATTGCATGAAGCAGTAAAAGCTGCTGTGACCAGAAATGGTGAGAACTGGAGAGAAGCAGACTGTCAATGAGGTGAGATGGTGTGGAGACAGACATGTGGAGGATAGCAGGAAGAAGACGGGGTGTGGGGAAGCAGCAGAGGGACAAGACATCAAATCGGTGGTCAGGAAGACAAGAAACCAAGGGCATTTTAAGGACATCAGAAAGGAAAATCATTAAGAACATGATGATCCCATCAAAAAGGACAAAATGGCAGCTTATAGAATGGGGAACCATTCCCTTCACCAACCCTACATCTGATATCCAGAATATATAAAGAACTCGAGAAATTAGATAGCAACAAACTGAATAGCCCAATTAAAGAGTGGGGTACAGAGCTAAACCGGGAATTCTCAACAGTGGAATCTTTAATGGCCAAGAACCACTTAATGAATGATGTTGAATGCTCAACATCCTTAGTCATCAGGGAAGTGCAAATCAAAATGACTCTGAGATTCCTCCTCACACCAATCAGAATAGCTAAGCTCAAAAACTCAGGAGATGCCATATGCTGGCGAGAATGTGGAACAAGAATGCTCCTCCATTACTACTCCCTTCTATGGCAACGGCTCTGGTATAGGAAGACTCCTCTCTTGTTACCATAGAATATGGTATTTGAACTATTAAACCCTGTTTCCAGTACACATTTCACACTTTGAAAGCAGACTGTCTCTGCTCTAGCTCTTACTCTATTGTCCCTATCCAGTTTTTTTATTCTAAGACACAAAAATGTGGACGCCCTCTAAGGATGCCCTTGGGACTCTAGTATATCCATGTTACTTTGATTGCCAGACAACTTTCCTGTTCAGCATTTGCCACTCAGAACAATTAAACAAAGACTGCTAACAGAATTGTGGGCCACAGCTGCTACAGTTCTGAGGAACATTTGCACTTAACTTTCTAGCCAACTAGAAAAATGGGTTAAAGTCCAAGCCACATGTTCCTAATGGCCACGACACTCAGTTGAGAAAGTACTTAGAAAAAAAAAAAAAAGAATCGCTCCTCAAAATAACTTGCAGGAAACCTCTCATTCAACTTACTGTAAAACTGAAGGTCTTGAGTACACAAAGTTGATTAAGATGTTCCTGTGATTTTTTTTGCATGTGTATATGATGTTTACATTGTCATGTGTGTGCACATGTGTGCTCACACCTGTGGAGGGGGCCAGGTGGCCCTCTAGTGTCCTTGTGATACTCCCCACTTTGCTTTCTGAGAGTTGGGATCTCTGAAATCCCCAGCTCACTGATTTGCTGGTCTGCCCAGCTTGTGAGGAAGATCTGCGTTTCTGCTGGGATTACAGACGGGTTCCTCAAAACCTGTGTGATACGCGGGTACATACACAGACAACTGTAAGTCAGCCTAGCACAGAGACATCTACACATCCATGTTTATTGCTGCATGATTCACAATAACTAAGAAATGGAACCAGCCTATGCATTGCCAACATGTCAACAGATAAAATAACTGTGGCAAACATGCACAGAGAGATTTTTTTTTTCTGCCTTAAAGAAAAGAAAAATGAAGTCAAGACTTAAAGCAGGAAAATGGGTGGAGGTAGAGATTATATTAAATAAGATATGACAGACACAGAAAGGCAAGTACTTCTGGTATGAAGAATCTAAATTTACATGTGCCTATATTGTGTGTGTGTGTGTGTGTGTGTGTGTGTGTGTGTGTGTGTGTGTGTGNGTGTGTGTGTGTGTGTNTATACATACACACACATATGTGTGTATGTAAGTCATGTAAGTAGAAATGGGGAAAGTGGTCTTTGGGGAGAGGATGGAGAAACAAAAAATTAATACAGTAAAAGTAATATGCAATCATCTCTGCTCAAGAGAACTATTGTAGAAGAGTAGGAGGTCAGGAAGAAGGGAACGGTGAGGACAGGTAAAGGACAGTTGAGGAGGAGGGAGAATAAAACATCTGCAATGACCTCTGCCAAGTTACCCACTTTGTAAACTAATTTAATAATGTATGTGTTTTTTAAGATTTGGAGGTAAAGGGCAGCTTCTACAGTCTTTCACTTTGCATTTCAAAGAATCTTCTGGGCAAGGCTAGAAATGTCCCGCTGGATTTTTCTAGCCGCCATTTTCCTCTGACAGTAGCCATCAAAGAGGAGCACTGTCTGGCAGCTCTGAGTCACACCTGGCTCCTCCTCTTCTCGGCAACCACTGTGATTTATTCTGGGAAAGTGCTTCAAGTGTCTTCTTTTATTTTCTCTCTAGAATGTGAAAATAGATATAACTAAAGCTGAGAAAAATCAAAGATGACATTCTAAAATATATACCTAACAAATAGTTTATAATAGATCCTGGGAGAAGAGCCAAGGAGGCCAGAGAAATGGAATGGCTTTTGAGAGCTGTAAAGGTACCATCAAATAGCAGTAGAACAGCATTTTACTGTGTTCTTAGGAGTCCTATGTGAGTCCCCACCATAGAGAAGGTTTGCTTTAAAAATAAGTTCTCTTCAATCCAAACTCTCATGTGTCCAACTCAGAATCTCATTTGCATTTCTCCATTAATAGACTGAACCTAAGGCAGACAATGTCTCCATGGCCCACAACTCAGCTCTAGCTAGTAAAAAGGAGAGATCTGGAATTTTCCATTGCTGGTCCTTTTTATCTTCCCTGCATTATTGCTTCCTCCACTGTTCACCCTGAAAACACACACACACACACACACACACACACACACACGAATGCAGTGTGTAAACAATTCTCAGAAGCTCCTGAGAAGTTCCTACGGTGGACAGCACAGGAATGTCTTGTAAACATAAAGTAAGATAAAAGATGTAGAATCATTGACATTGGTCAATGGTCAGTTCTTTGAAAGAATAATTTCTTATAAGTTGTGATTAGCATGAGTCTATGCCCTGGGTGTTACAATTTCAAGTGGCCTGTGCCATATTGTTTAAAAATAATATTCATCACTCAGGCTGACTCACTACACTGTTTAACTTAGGGCAGATGGGTAGTGCTACAGCTCTGAGAAAAGTAAGAAAATCAAACAGATTAATGGTGTGGAGAGAAACAAAAGAGGTACTATAGCCATTGGATTATATTACCTTTGTGCTTTGTAAATTTATTGGAAAAATAGTAAATGAAATAAAATAAGATAAAATAAAATAAAATAAGATAAGATAAAATAAAATAAAATAAAATAAAATAAAATAAAATAAAATGTACGGGGACTCTTTCAGCTTTAAATAACCAGTCCCTTTCACTGTGTAATCCCATGGGGATTTTGTTTCTTGGGTTAAACCACTTACGATGAAATCACCATCCATGTGTGCATCCTTAGAACTCTAGGAATAAGAAGAAAGGGCGCTGTCAATTGAAAATGGAATCTTAATTCATTCCTACCCAGATTGTTTTTTTTCACCTACTGTCTGCAAGCTCAAGCTAGCATGATTTAAATCTATCGTAATCACAATTTGCTCATCGTACCTTACTTAGCCAGTGTTTCATCTTTCGGTGAAAGCACCCCACCCTTGATTTATAAAACCACAAAGTCAAAGGCTGAAAGTAATTCTTTCACTCCTACCAAAAAAAAAAAAAAAAAGATTCTAACGTCTGCAGGACACTCTGACTTTTGTTCCTTGTTTCATGTCCCAAGGGATGAAACTGAAACCCAGAGACTTTTAATGTCCTAACCAAGTTCACAAGTCAGAAGAAATCTATTCGAAAAGCTAAAAGAGAGTGCTATGAGCTCGTTTAAACCCAGTTATTGGTGTAGCTGAGTTTCTTCTTCTAAGCATTTCACAAAATATTAATGTAGGGAAAAAAATCTTTTGTGGCAAACCAGCTGCATGACTCTTGCTGCAATAAAGAATACTGTAATATCCAGATGAGCCCCAAGAATTGCAACATTTGAAAACATGGCTTAGGTCCTTCGCTGCGGTGCAGGCCTACAGTCAGACGTTCCAGGGAGCTCGTTATGAATCCATAATCTTGAGCTTCACTCAACACCTCTAAATTACTCCTGCCTTCTAACACTGTACCTCAGGTTAGTCCTATATGTGTTAAAGTTTGATACACTGTCTTGAATGTGATTGGAAAAAAACTTCCAATCATAATAATGTATGAGCTAAGGTGTGTGTGTGTGTGTGTGTGTGTGTGTGTGTGTGTGTGTGTGTGTTTAAATAATACCAAGGGGGTATTATCACTCACAGTAACTTGGGTATGGATATTTTTATAAGGTGTTAAATCCCTTCTAACACAAATGATCTCCTATTTATCGTAGATGACAATAGAAAATTTCTGTAAGTCGACTTTCTGTTGCATAAGGCTCAAGAATCACAAGAAAGCAAACATGAAGAAATAAAATATTCTTAAAAGAATCTCTGAGACAAGCCATATAGTAATTGCTGTTATTTGGAAACATGCTTGCTCAAGTTTCAAACTTGATTACGTCAAATTTATTTTTATTTAGTCAGAGTTTAGGAGAAATTCTGTTAACCTCTTGATAGATTAAGAAGGCTTAACTATATAATTCTCAGAAATTTCTTTTGGGAGGCACACACTAACAAATATGTGATCCTCTATTTCCATATACCTCATTGTTATGTAAGCAAGAATAAGTATTGCTTTGTTCGCTTAGCCAGCCAATAGCACATGGCTCTTAACTAATAGTGAAATAACTTTATGAAGGCAGTAGTTGCTTTGTGTGGCTGTTCACATAAAAATAATAAAACTAAAATTCTCATAAATGATAGATTATCTCTGAATTTAAACAAGGCCAAATTGGACTGCATTACTGAATTCTAATAACTCATTCCATATCTGAACCTTTTCCTGAGATTCTTGCAAAGTATGAAGACAGTGTTATGGTTTCTGTTTGAGGAGTTTTACAAAATCTAAACTGAGTAGGTAGCGTGTGTGTGTGTGTGTGTGTGTGTGTGTGTGTGTGTGTGTGTGTGCAACCAATCAAAGGCAACTTCTGACACACAAGACTCCTGCCTCAACTACAAGTTCAAAATCTTGTTTTGAGAAGCAAAAACGGGTTGTAGGCTTAAACAAATATTTTTTTTGTTGTTTAGCATCCATATTTTCTTTTAGATATGCTCTGGTTATCCCCTTTAAAAACTACCCTCTTGGAGTGATTGTTTCATATCTGTAGCAATATAATTTGGTACACATTTTAAGGTCTTTGCATAGAACAAGAACATTGCATTCAAAATAGAAAGCAATTTTTATTTTAGAGTGCAGATCTTTTTTTGAGGATTACGATGGAAGTGCTGTGTTACACGTGCCTGAAATTCCCACAACTAATTCTCTACTCTCTGTTAGAAAATTGATTTAGAAACTGCATGTACTATTATTATAACTGTTATTGCCACTGTTGAAGTACCGTAAAAGCTTCATTTTGCAGTTCTTTCTGACCTATGTCGCTTGCTCATTTTTAAAATCTGTAATCACTCTAGAAAATACAATTTTATGCCACTTTTTAGACAGTTTCCAAATGTTACATTTGCAAACCGCCCACCTCAGAACTTCAGTGGTGTACACATGAGCTCTAGCTGCACTTAAGCCCTTGAGTTTCTAGATTTATTTCATGCATTTAAAATCTTTCCTTAAATCAGGAGTCCAGAGATCATTAATAATAAACATTTGCTGGCTATTTTCTTCCATTTGTCATAAAGATTTTATATATATTTATATTATATATATATATATATATATATATATATATATATATATATATAATTAGTTGTTTAGCAGCACTACATAAGTATCTCCTTTCTAAGGTCCTGGAAGAAAATGACCAGACCTACACAGAGAAGAATTAAGAAACGCAACGCATACTTCTGTGAATGGGTGGCTTATGATAATTTAAATGAAGATGAGAGGCAAATGGATACCCTCTAGCATTCCCTAGTAATGCTAACTGATGTTGAGGAATACACTAGGTACCAAGGAACTTTAAAGGCAAGCAGTGTTTCTGCACATACTGACAGTTGCCTCTCATGACACTATGTTATAAAAAATCCTATGGAAAAGTTTTCTTCTGTTTGTGCTGTGTAAATATTACCTCAGAAAATGCCATAATTCAGCTAAATAAGTCTGCATAAACATAGCAGTGTTTTATGTTGGTGTGCTTAGTTTTGCTGCGTTAATTCAAAACTCAAACCACGATTCACTCAACACACTCTATAAAGTACTATTCATAACTTCATGCCATGAAGGATGATATTTTCCTTCATAAATGCCACATAAAATCTGTGGTAAAAATTTAAATAGAAAAATTGTGAAAACCCCAACATAACCACAAATTGCCCTCCATCTCTTGCCCAATAAATTCTACCTTCAGGTTTTTAACTCTGTGACAGAAATCCTTTATGGTCTTAAAGGCAAAGGTAGCCTTCTTGTCTACAGTTGACTGTGGGACTTTCTGTGTTCCAGGTGAACTGACAACAGAGCTATAATTTTTATCCACATAGGGAAAGTTGATGGGGGTATTTTCATCAGAAATCCTACCTAGAAAACCTAAAAGAAAATTGTAAGATTCAGAGTGGAAACAAACAAGCAAACGTAGTGCACGCACACATACACACACACATACACACACACACACACACACACACACACACACACACACATTTACAAAAAAATGTGATTCTTAAAAATTAATCTGCTAAACAAAACCAGATAACAACAAACATGTACATTAAATTGACTTTTAAATGTAACTGTCATAAATTACAGAGTATCAAGACTGGAAACTTGAAGCTTGGGTTACATCTGTGTTAATTCTTGAAACTTAGCCATTAAAATGTTATATTTTACTTCATATCAAGATATTATAAAAATGTATATTTTTGCTCAAGACTTATTAAAAGGAAGAAAACTATGTTGCTTTATATTATATTCTTGACTAAAATTTCACTGGAAATTTTTTAAAAGTAGGCACAGACAGTTAAAATTAAAGTTGTTATCTGTTGCAAATTTGTATCGTTGGGAGCTCCTTGGTTGGCTTGAATTTATAGATATATTCATTTTTAAATAACTAGCCCTATTATTGATAAGAAATTGAATTTTTGTTCCTACTTGACTAGCTAAGTTTAATTATCATACTGAAAACCGCTTGATAAGGTTTTGCATCATATAGCACCCTTCTGGATCTTTCCCTTCCATACATTCAGTGATTTCTCTCCCCTCATTTTTGTAATTATTTTGCATAGTTAAGATGAATATTTGCATATACATACTATATCCTACCCATGTTTAGGAGTCTGCTGCTTTATGCTACTTAAGATATTAGCTAGGAAAGTCCAGAAAATAACCTGTTCAGCTCTCTATTACAATCCATCTGCAACCAAGATAAAATATCTCACGATGCAGACACAGGGTAGAAAGTACAAGAAAACAAAAAACTATATTCAGCAAAGAGAAAAAGAAGATTTGTCATAAAGCGGGATTTCCCCACTGACTAATTAAAGTAAGAAACACATCTTGCCTTCTGTAAGCAGAGGATGATCCTTTTATTTATTATTATTATTATTATTATTATATAAACTAGAAACAGATGACCATTGTGAAGGCTTCTCGGGGACAGTAAACATCCCTAACAAAGACCAAACAGAGGAAACACACCCATACGCTTTAAAAATGTCAGGGCACCTTAAGGACAAGCTAGCAAGTTTGTCACCGCTGAGATCACAGCAAAGAAATGATGGACTCGGCAATTTCAGACTCATGTCGAGAAAAGAGTCGAAAGGGAAGTAAAAGACCTAGCTCATTAAGGTTGACATTTGTCTTCTTTTACATATGTCACATGATCTCAATGATAAAAATTAAATATGAAGGTAATACTGGTGGCTATCAATGAATGTGGAGTATGTTTTCAGTCTTGCCAACAAAGTTCACCGTATCTCAGCCTGTCTTAAAATCACTATTGAGTTACGGAGCAAGCTTAGCCTTTTAACAAATTTTTTTTTATATTTTTACATTAATTCTTTAAAAGTTAAAAAGAATGATAGGAAACAACTTATGTGAAGAAATTTTCTGCTACAGAAAGATTTCTTTCTTTCCCGGTAATGATTAAAATATGAATAAAGTGAACAACCAGCCATTCAAAGAATGAGACAATAAACATGATACAAGAAAGTTAAAACGTTTTTAGTGATACGGCCCATCAACTACCAAAACCAATGCCTGTTCATTGTTGGCATATTGGAGTCCATTTCATAAATAAACACTAATTATTCTCACCTTGCTTTACTGTCAAAGGACAAATTAGAACCTCCTTGATGAATGCAATTTTATTTTATGTGTATGAGTTTTTTACCTGCATGTGTGTAAGTGTGCACTACATGCATGCCTAGCACCCATGGAGACCAGAAGGCATAAGGTAACCAGAAACTGGAGTTAGAGATGTTTGCAACTGCCATGCACGCTGGGAACTGAACCTAAGTTCTCTGTAAGAAGAGCAAGTGACTTTATCCACCGTGCTATCTCCCTCCAGACCTACTGTTAGTTTTCTTTAAAAAGAGGTTTTTGTTGGTTTGTTTGTTTTTGCTTCCCTGAATCAAGTAATATAGTAAACTTAATCTAGATTTTAAAAAAATCCTCTATCTTTGCTTCTTGAAAGAGTCTTATTAGCAATATGGATTATAAGCACCAAGTTGATAGCCATAAACACCTTTCAGGGTATCCAGTATCTAAAGATACAATTTAGTTGTCATTTAGTGGTTTTTATTAAATAACCTTCTACAGTAGTAACACGTGCCCATTTTGTTCTTCAGAATAGGTAACTTTAAATTCACATAACTAGAGCTAGTAAAAGCTGATGAAGAGATACTATAAACCATCCTTTAACTGGTTCTACAACGCACTCCTGACAACATTAACTCATCATCCTACTAATGGATATGAGAAAGTTATTATTTGTGGGTAATGGTGAGTTGGTGTAGCATGTGACCTCCTTAGGAGTTTGCATTTTAAAAGAAACACTGAGGTTAATGTTAGGTAATAAACTATTAATCATGACTCTCTCTCATGTATTCTTGGAAACATAATAAAAGTAAATTGCTTCTCAAAAAACACTGATATAATTTCTCTATATACATTACAAATAATGGACTTTTACTACAAAAATCATAGAGCTAAATTTACAGATATCTTATTTCTCCAGCCATTGGACATATCTTACTGTTCCCATTTCTGAAGTGTTATAATTCATGTTTTGGTTTGGTTTGGTTTTGTTATGATCCTGAATCTGTGAAAGCTTATTTCTCTCAGGGTAATTGAGCTTCATTTTCTAAAGTCTTGACATCACAATCCCATCGCCCCTAGCCTAACACCCACCAACAGTTTGGAAGTTTCATCCTTCCACATTTAACTTTGATGGGTGTAATTTACTTCTCTCTTACTTGAATAAAATTAGTTGAAAGTGATACCCATAAAAGTGTGTAATAAATGTTTCCCTCTGACTTTCTGAGGAGCTCTGTGTTCTGGCTTGCAGAACCTCCCTGTCAGAGTTTTGTACATTTACTTAGCCCTTGCCCCCTTAGCTCCAAGGCTGCCAGATGACCAAATTTATCTACTTCTGCATGAAAATGTATCTACAATTTCTGATTTCAGTAATAAAACAGCTTTGGAGCAAAGTCTTAAGTGGGTTTATAACTTATGATGGCCTCCTCCTATAATTTTGACATTGAAAAGCCATAAGATAAGCAGCATTTTTAATCTATTCACGACTTGTAACCTACCTCAGTTAATCAAGGAAAAGCAAAGTAAACATTACAATATTAACTAAATTTGCTGTAATATATGGATATTCCTAACCCAGAACTGTCTGTTGAGTTCACATTAATTCTATTTGTTTGAAATGCTCCTGGAAAAGCAGTCTTAGAGCATAGGTCTGGCTTCACTCATCAAAAAATAAATAAATTTGATACATTTTCTCTTCTTGTGTTTATTTTTCATATTAAATAAATATTAAGCATTAACTGGTCTAAATATTTCTTGAAGAACTTCTATACTTCTAATTAAATCCCAAACATGCTTTTTTTTTTCCTTTTGAGATAAAAAAGAAAACCCTCATTTATTAATGCCCTATATCTAAACTTAGCCAGAAGAAATGCGGCACTGTAAGGCAAGTTAAACACATCTGCGCCCCCCTCCGCTGCCCGCAGCTTGACCTGTGTTTCCTACTCAGCAATCCTGCTGCTCTTCTCCGTGCCAGGGAGGCTCAGTATCCTTAGTATCACTTTCAGAAATAATTGGTATGTTCGAAACTTTTCCACATGACTCAGATTTTCTTTCCTTTGCTTTCAACTCCATGCGCGATAGTCAACATTCACTCTGTACAACGTATTTTAAACAACCCCGAGTTCATACCAGGTGTAAGGACTTCTATTTGTTTTATAATTCTATTCCAGTGGATAATAATTCCTCTGGGTTTCTATTTTGTCAAACAAAATATTTCTTTCCACCTCTGGATGCATTCAAATCAAGCTTAATGAATCTTACTCCCTCATTTAAGATTTTAGGAAATAACTATTATTTAGCAAGTGATAATTATGGAGACAATTGCTACAATAAATCATCCTAAATTATTTCACTAACAAAAGGGCTTTCTAGGTTAATAATGTAAAATTTTTACTATACTAAATTGCTTCCTGATTATTCTACTACTATTTAAACAACATATATCAGTAAGACCATAGATGCTATTTTATATTTCTCCAACTTGTTAACATAATAATCATATGGGAAAATAGAAACACATGCTATTTTCCTGAATCCTCAAATGAAACTTTCAATCTATAAAAACAAACTTATCTTATTACGTACTCGTTACAATTATCTTAGAAGTTCCTACAAATAAAAGGAGCCTTATCATAGCCAAAAAGATTTTTTTATAAATATGAAATTTGATCTCAGTGTAGAAGGCAAATTTTATAGTGATATAAAGTTAAGAAAATACAGCTGTTTCTTTGAAAAACATCACTTAATGGAAAATGTTTAGTTCCATCTAATAAAATTGTCATTTTAAAAATAATTTCTGACTACACATTTACTTATCAGCTCATTTCCAGATGTTAAAAGCAGAATATAAACTATTTTTTGTCCACTTATCACTGTCAATAGTGTTCAAGGGTTTTCTTTGCGGTTAATTTAAACATAGAGCTAATATTTTAAGTTTTACTCAAGTAGCCATTGGTCACAATGATTAGTCAATATAACTAAAATCTTGGAATCAAATTATGGAACTAGACAAGCTTCTGAGGTTGCAATCATCATGTCGACCAAAAAGAGGGCAGGGAAATTTCTTTTTTAACTGAAAAAACAACAAAATAAAGAAAAGAATGTAAACTAAATCCCAAATGTAACTGTATGACCAAAGGAAGTATTTGCATATAAAAATGTGTTGCCAGACCAAGGCAGATGTGGAGAAACCTCTATGGAACACGCAAAATGAGACTATATGAAAATTGGTATAGTCTCCTGAAAAATCTTTTAGTCTATCATGAATTAATTAATTATTAAATACATAGAAATGTATGCCCAGTTGATAAGTTTCTGGTTGGTAAATTTAATACTTGGAAAAATAAGTTTAGTCCTGAAGAATCGATTTTTCTTTCTACTCAACAAAAGTTTGTTAATACAAACGTCATGACCTCTGCCCCCCCCCCGACCTGGGGCATTTCTAGAAGAACTGTTCTGTTGCTTTTCAGATTCCATAAGATGATCTCAGGAACCCTGAGAGACTTAAAACATGGCAGGTTAGCTGGGGAGTCATATATATATACGCTATTAAAGCAAAGAGCGCTGACATCTGTACCACTCCTTGTACATAATAATAAGGCTTTAATGAGTTTTGTTAAAAGAAAGAAATGCCTGGAAAAAATATTCACTCTATCGGGTTAGCCTTCAAGAATCTTCAGACAAACTGAATTATTTTCACAAAATTAAAACCAGTATCAGAGCCTGTTTATTAAAATCCCTCACTCAATGTCCGACTATTCTTTTCATCTGACATTTTTAAATGCTCGCCTTGTCTTCCTTTGTGTTTTTAGATGAATTCGTGTGCGGTACATTGATCAAAAGAAAGCCCTGCAAGAAAACTTGCCAGGCCGGGGAAGGCAGTAAGCACTGAATTCACTGTTCGGCATCTAGGAACACAAGAGGCATGTGGATAATAGTTAGAGATCTAGCACACCTTAGTGGAAGCAATTATAACTACAACTGCTTCAAACACATTTCCACTTCAATTCCATTGTTTCAGTGAAATTTCTTTGTACCTAAATAAAGGGATATTGGTTCAGCTTGAGCTCCTCTTAATTATGTATGTTTCCTTCCACTGAATCCTCCCAGGAATTATGCAATGAGAGGAAACCTGATCATGAATTTCAAAACCTAAAAGCCCCCTCTCTTTTCAGAATATGCATGATGTTTTCATAGAGCTCCCCTGAAGCTACTGTACCAGAGACAATCCCATTTCATGTGGCATCGGGGTAAAGTATAAAGTATTATTCCCCCACCCCCATCAAACTACTGGTGTACTCTTGAACCACAAAGGTTTATCAGATCAGCTTTACAAAGACTTCAAAGACTTCTGTTTGCAAGTCAGTCTGTGTATTCTGCTGATGGGGTCTTTTAGGCCATACAACTAAAATGTCATGGAGAAAGCAGAAAAGACATCGCAAACATCTATCCTATTATTCGGAGAAGCTTGAGAATGTTTGGTTTACACCCTGTTCCATGGCTCTGTTGCAGAGTTGAGATGTGTAAGCATTACTCTGAATACTTTTTTTCCTCTCTGAAACTGGTATTGAAGTGTAGCATGTTTAGAACTGGACTCTAATGGAAGAGAAGCAAGACAACTGTCACTGAAAGAACGCTGTAGAGGTGGGTGTGCTCCTATCTCCTCATCTACAACATGAAGATGCAGCAAAACAGCAATTAGTGGACCACAGATGTTGACACACTGATCTTGAATGTCTCAGTCTACAAATTTGTGAGAACTACACCTCTGTTCTTCCACTGAGGGAATGAGCAGCAACAGCACAGAAGGCCAATCTCTCAAAGGAAGAATAGTCTTTCTACCATGCCCTTTTTATCTGGGGTGCTAGCAGAACATTGGGCCCCTCACTCAGGATGAGCCCTCTCACATCGATTAAGGCAATCAGGACAAATCTTCAGTTGAGGATCCCTATTCAGATTATTCCAGCTCGTGGCCGTTGACATGAAAACCAACCATCACTACTCCTCACTGAAGTTTTTGGAGCGTCATCCAGGATCTTTTCTACCTTACATCCTTTATTTTTCCAATCCCTGCCTTTTTGTGAATTACCAACCCCATTGTCCTTACTAATTTTTACATGCTCAGTTTGTCCTGTATCTTAGAGCCTTTCTTTCCTTTCCTAGTTGAGGGTGTAGTTTTTTTAATTTCCAACTACTTACTCTACTGTTTTCAAATATCTAGTTTGTTTCTGGAGGAGTTGTTATTGCTGGAGTCTTTTTCTCTCTGATAAGTGGCAGTGGCAATTAAAATTACTAGAGAAAGTGTCTCAGTAGGAAAACCCCTGTATAAAACTGGACAGGAATGCAACGCAAAGGTGTAAATTGCAATGCAAAAAGAAATGCAATCAGTCTGGTAAACCAAGGCAGTAGGGCTGTTCT
>NC_034601.1:70056507-70065713 GCF_900095145.1 Mus pahari
AACAAAGAGAATAATCATAAGGATAAACTAAAGCAGAACATGTAATTCCTGAAACTACTTCTAAAGCCCAAATGTCATCTTGCTAAGGCCCATGGCAGACACGTGTCCTCCATGGGTAAAATGATGTTGTTCACAAACAACAAAGCATAGTATGAAACAGCAATGAAAAGACNTGGACGTTGTAAACTTTATCCNATGGTACTTCCTCCATTCAGTTATTTTAAAGAAANGCTTCTGNTTTCATTTGTTATCTCAGTTAGTGAAGGTTCTCATCAAGAAAAGCTATATCTAACTGAATAAAGTTAAATCAGACAATGCATAACATGTAAAAAGTATGAAAATTCAAAAGCTCAGAGTTGAAACACAATGTCAACATAACAAAGCCTTTATCATAAAAGTCAGTAAGAGAAGCTGCTACATATTCCACCCTATGATCTCATAAATCAAGGCTTTCAACATTCTGGACTCATACGTGACTGTATTCTTCCCGGTGTGAATTCTTTCTTCCTCCAAGGGCTGTTCTAGAACAGCAGGGATGTTTCTACCATAAATTTCACAGTACTCTAGAAACTGGACACATTCTTGAACAACACCGTCACANAGCACTATCATGTGCTTTGACATGTTCTCTAGTAAGGACAGGAAGCATCTCTTGGCATAATACCATGTATCNGTGCCTAGCTTTTTATGGTAAGGCTCCAGGCTTTTGATAACCCGAGAGATGCCAAAGTCATAGTTTCCTTTGGCACAGTACAGGGTTCCTATCACCAAATTCACAATGCAAAGGTGGTAGATTTTCTTGTCTGGGTCACCATAAGAGACTTGTTCCTCCTCCTTCTCAATCTTCCTCATGAGCTCNTCAGCTTCCTCGTTTTGACTTGTCATGATATAGGAAACACAGAGGTTGGCTAACACGATAGCGCTGACACTCAGGATGTTATCATAATTCTTCTTGACAATGGGCTCATAGAAACCAATGGCCTCTTTGTACTTGTTCTCCTGCATGAAGAGGACATGGGCCACATTCAGCTTCCACACATCATGGTCATTACAGAATTCCACAGATTTTCGGAAGATCTTCTCCACCATTGGGTAATTCTCAAGATTCCAGTAGATTTTTGCCTGGGCCATCAGNACAGGGATGTACTTCTCAAGAGTTTCATCATATTCATTCACAGCTTTTTTAATAATTTCATCATCTCTGTTATGTCTTGCTTCTTGAACTTGTTTAGTGAGTCTCCTGAGCTGCTCAGTCAGCATGCCAGCCAACCCATCAAGTTTAATGAAAGCCTCTTCAGGAGCTGTCTGGCAAGTGATCATGGCATCCAAGAAGTCATAGAGATAAGGTGTGAGGAACTTGTAAGTCAAGTGGGCATTTTCTGCCAGGACATCAGCTGCCAGGTCAAAATACTCATATTTACAGTAGAGTAGCAGCAGGTTGCCAAAGGTCTCTGGGGGGAAGGGGTTCTGCTGGAGCAGAAACTGGAGCTTTTCAAAGCCCTCTGTGGGCTTGGCATCCATGTTCATCAGAGCCTGGTTGTGCAGGGTCACGGGGTCCAGCTCTTCCTCTGCTCTGGGTGGCATGTCAGTGAGAGTTTCTTGGGCTACCTCAAAGTTTCTCAGCNAAAAAAAAAGAAGAAGAAGAAAGAAAAAAAAGAAAAGAAAGAAAAGAAAAGAAAGAAAGAAAGCTGAACAAGCCAGGGGAAGCAAGCCAGTAAGTAACATCCCTCCATGGCCTCTGCATCAGCTCCTGCTTCCTGACCTGCTTGAGTTCCAAACCTGACTTCCTCTGGTGACAAACGGCAATGTGGAGTGTAAGCTGAATAAACCCTTTCCTCTCTAACTTGCTTCTTGGTCATGATGTTTTGTACAGGAATAGAAACCCTGACTAAGACAAACAGAGAGCCCAGAAATAAGCTTATGCAGCTACAGTGACACTATTCTCAACAAACCTTCTAGAAACATACATTGGAGAAGAGACAGCCTCCTCAACAAATGGTGCTGTGGAAACTGTATATTTGCATACCGGACAATGTAATTGGATTCCTATCTCTCACCTGCTTAAAATAGAATCAATTTAAGTTACACTGAGGGCTTTAAGTAAGGTCTGAGACTGCTAGAGAAAAACACTGCAATGCATGACCATAGTCAGAGACTTCTTGTAAAGCCCTCGGTTGGCTCAAGAAACAACAGTGGTTGGCTAATAGGAGAGCAGCAAGTTGAAATGGGTTCGGCATAAGAATCAATCACCAGAGTTAAGAGAAACCCTACATAATGGAAGAGGAAGTTTTCTAGCTATGCATCTGAGAGGGAAATAATATCCAAGACATATAAAGAACTAAAAAAAAAAAAAAGCACCAAAATAATAAATAATTGGATCAATAAATGGGCAAAATAGCTAACAAATAAATGTATAAATATCCAGGAAATGCCCTTAAAAGTACATCTTTAGTCATCAGGAAAATACAAATTAAATTTATACTGAAACCTCATTTCATTCCAGTCAAAACAGCTACCATTCAGGAAAAAAAAAAAAAAACAAATACAAAAGCAAACAAAGAAAAGAAACTGGCAAGGAAGCAGGGAAGGAAACCCTTAGCACTATAGCAGAAGGCAAAGTAGTGCTTCTATTGTAGAAATTATTATAAAGATCTCTTATAAACTATGATATTAAACTAGAATAGGTCTTCTGGGCTTACAATTAAGATATAATCAGCTTACTATAGAGATAGATGAACACCTATGTGTATCATTACTATTGACAATTTCCAGTTCATGAATCAACATAACAGCATGTGATCAAAGAAAATATGATTAATTTTAGAGTACTAGTTGTCCATAACGAAGAAAATGATTTCTCCTGCTTAAATATGGATGACTCATCATAGTAAACAAAATAAACAAGATTTTAAAAATAGATATATATGCTTTCTCTCATTCTCACATGTATGGAAATTAAGGATGAAGGAAACAGGACATTCAAGTAAAAGAGTGTATCTATTACTCTTCTATTGCTGTGATAAAATAGCATCATCAAAAGCAACTTAAGGAAGAAAGGGTTTATTTTAGCTTATGTTTCCAGAGGGAGAGTCCAGAGGCAGGGCAAAAGGAACAGGAAGCTAGCTGGTCACATTACATCTATATGAAGGAAGTAGAGAAGCACAGAACAAGAAGTGTGTCAAGGCTGTAAACCCTTACTGTTCACCAGGTAATAAACTTCACCTTCAGCCAGCAAGGCTCCACCTTCTAAAGAGTCCATAAACTCAATGACAACTCTACACAATGACATAACTAGGTAACACATGTTCAAATACATGAGCCTAGAAGGGACATTTCTTATTTATACCACCACAATCGGTGGGTGTTACAGATGGGGAAGAGGCTAAAGATGGAGAAGGTAGATAATAACATCTAAGGGTGATGATCAAAGTGCAGTACATTCCTGCTCAGTCTATGATGTGTAGTTGTAATAACACAGTCAGAGAAAAATACAAGAAGGGGGGAAAACTCCAGACCAAGTCTTTATGAGCATCAATGTAAAACCCCTCAAAAAAAAAAAATATTAACAAACCAAATTCAACATTACACTTAAAGGATTGGCACCACAGAAGGTGCGATTGATTCCTGGAATGTAAGGGTTTCAGAGAAGGAAAAAATCCATCAATGCATACCACATTAGCTAAATGAATGATCAAAGCCTGTGGTCCTACTTTATGCACAGATGCAAAATTACTAAGAGATATTTGCAGTTATATGTTCACAGCAGCATTGCTTGCAATAGCAAGTTCTAGAAATAAGCAGAATATCCATCAAGGAGATAACAAGAAGCTTGTGTGCAGGAATGAGTATTCATGTGATAGAATATTGTAAACTCAAAAGAAAACCAGGAAACTGAGGTGGCAACAACAAGATTTGTTGCACCAACAAGGTTAAATGTAGGAGATACTGTAAGTAAAATAAAGAAGGTGAACTTAGAGAAGCTGACTAGAAAGGCAGCTGACTAGAAAGGCAGCTGACTAGAAAGGCAACAAGGGTTGTGTGGTAAAGGAAAAGGAAGGGTTTGGATAAAAGAGTTTTAAAGAAAAGTCTGCAATGAGATAAATGAGGTCTGAAAACATGTTGTAAAATATGACTTTTAGAGTTAATAATATATCATACATGTGAAATTGAAGAAGGTGGGTATTGCATGCTTTTATAACAAAAATAATGACTAGCTGTGTTAGGTACATTATTTATAGTAACCACCTCCACAATGCATATTAATAGCCAAACTCATTCAGCGGGCAATGAATAGGGAGATGGAGGCTAGAGGACCAGCAGCTCAAACATAACCTGGGCCACTTGAGACTCTATTTAAAGAAAAATAAACTTGAGTTTTCTGCAGAGATCAAGAACCTCGACGTAAAACAGGATACACTAAATCTCATAGAAGAGAGTGGAGACAATTTGGTACAGGACACTGGAAGGACTTCTGCTATTGATTTTTCTATTTGTTCCTGTTTATATTATGTTTACAATTCTAACCAATCCAATAAGGTCTAAAAGTTAAAAAGGAATGTTCTTACATCTTTCATGATGGAAAGAAAAAAGAAATAAATCAGACTTTACTTGCTGATCCTATAGGAGAGAAATCCTTAGGGATGCACTAAAACTAATAAAATTTTAAAGGTTACAAAATACATGTTCAATATATTATACAAAAAAAGTCTTATATTCATGCAACAGCAATAAAAATAATCCAATATTGAAATTTGGGAAATTTCATTTATATTAACAGAAAAAAGAATGGAACAACTAGGAATCATTTTACTCCCAATGTTGAACACTAAAAAACTCTAAAGCATTGCTGAGAAAAATTAAGCAAAACCGAACTAAGTCAAAGGACATTTTTGTGGATCAGGCTACAGCATCAAGATTCCAATGGTCCTTACGTTGAGCTTCATATTCAACTTAATCACTATAAAAATCTCAAGATAGTTTTATAGAAACAAGACTACCCTAAATTTTATACAGAAATACGCATCTTTTCCCACAATCTAGCCAAAAAGAACTCTGAAAAAATTTACTGGGGCTTAAAGAGATGGCTCAACGGTTAAGAGCGCTGGATGTTCTTCAAGAGGATCTGGGTTCAATTCCCAGTAACCCCATGGAGGCTATCAGCCATCTTTAATGCCAGTTTTAGGGGAACCAATGCCCTTTTCTGACCTCTATAGACACAGCACACATGTAGTTCACAAACATAACTATTACAGGAATACAGCCAGACCTTATATAAGGGATACATAAAACTCAGTAAGAAGATATCACAATGTACAAATGAGCAAAAGACATTGAAAATACTAAACCTAAAAAGACACCTGAATGGGAACATAGGCACATGAAAAGACACTCAATGGCCTTTCTGCAAATACAAATTGACCATTCATTATGCAAATACAAATGAAATGGCTACAAAAAAAAGGCAAACAATAATAAATAATAGCAAGAATGTATCAGACCGGAACCTTCACAAATTGATCTTAGGAAGATAAAATAGGGAAGCCACTATTTTTAAAAAGCTGAGTAGGAACTTACCATGCAATTCAATACAATGCACTACCAGAAATTTATGTGCAGATAAATGAAAACACATCCACACAAAGTCTATGCGTGAATGCTTATGGCAATATCAGTCACCGTGGGATAAAAAATGGGAGCAACATTTATATTCACCAGTGTTAAACATATAGAATGAATGCGTAGAACCAAAATGGAGTATTATTGAGCAACAAGTAGAACATGCTACTGATACGCATGCCAACACTAAACCTCCAAGCCACATTAAGTGCAGGAGGCCAGTCTTGAAAGACTGGATCTAGTCAGGCTCATTCATAAGACAAGTCCAGAGAAGGCAAAGCCACAAACATGCCAAAACGAAGCAGGGTTGCCTTGGCTGGGACGGCAAGTGAGACTTTGCTCAAAAAAAGAATCAAGAATCTTTGTGGAGTAGTGGAAATGATTCCAACTTGGCCTGCAAGGATGGTGGCCAAACCAGGTATGGAAGTTTATGATGACAAAGGGTGGTTTTGTGTTCAATTTTTTTTTTTTTTTTTTTTTTTTTTTTTTTTTTTTTTTTTGGTTTTTCGAGACAGGGTTTCTCTGTGCAGCCCTGGCTGTCCTGGAACTCACTCTGTAGACCAGGCTAGCCTCGAACTCAGAAATCCACCTGCCTCTGCCTCCCAAGTGCTGGGATTAAAGGCATGTGCCACCACCGCCCAGCTCAATAAATTTTAAAAGCTCATTAAGTCTACGGAAAAGGACATATCATAAGACCTATGTGCCAGACTGAAGTTTTCCTCCAAGAAGATTTCTCATTGGCCATCACACTGAAACAGCCGCCTCCTGTCCTCCTTCGCTTCCTCTGTTGCTGGAATGAAACCGACCAAAGGGGTTAAATAGCTTTCCACCAAGCCTGACACTTGAGTTCTATTCTCCACACCTACGTGGAAGGAGAGAATTGACACCAGTAAATTATACTCTGACTCCCCAGGCATGCGTAGCACATGCAGGCCCTTCCTCATTAGACAAAATATAATACATGTAAAAAATGTGATAAAGAATTAAAAGAGGAAAAACTTGGTACACACTAGAGAGCACAAGAGTGTATTAAAATATTTCAGAACAGCCACGATGACGGGCATCCAGGCCAGGAGCTCAGCCACAGAAAGCAAGTCCAGGTTCTGTTACTATAAACACTTCTAAGCAACACTAGAGGGGAACGTGTTGAGAGCACATTCCTCCCAAGGCAGAGCAAGGCAGAGTGTCTCAGCTGGAACTCTTGAAGGCTTGCTGCTGACGATGTCTAAGAACTTTTTTAACTAGAAATCTAAAAGTAAAATTGAGCCTCTGCTCATCTAGCTTCCTGTATGTCTGTGTGTGTTTTAAAGAATAATTCAGAAGTGGAAAAGCCATCACAGAAATGCACATCAACAACTATTTGAATTTGAAAACTCTGACCTTTTGAGCTTACATTTGGTCACTGTGGGATTGAATTTCTCTTAAAACCTATGTTGCTTACTTTGGATATCCTGATATCACATGGTTGGCTCCTTTAAGTTTAAAAAAAAAAAAAGCAAGAAGATCACTTAATCAAAATGTGTATTTGTTTGCCATGGTGTCTTACAAGAAGTTTAAGCTTAAAGAAGAAATGGTGTGAAGGTGAGAGCAGAGTCAATACGGGAAAAGGGGATGAGAGGCAACTAACATTAAGGCTGTTTAATAAATCTTCATGGAATCACATTTGCCTAAACTTATACACAATGCATTAAATTATGTATATAGTCATATATGCGGACATATATGTATATATGTATGTATATGTATATCTTTAGGAAGTTAAGTCACTTTGGCTGACATTTCCCACAAAAATCATAGACAGGCTATAAAGGGACACCATGACCAAAGCATCTCTTCTAAAGGGCAAGATTCAGTTGGGACTTGCTTACATGGCAGCATCCAGGCAGACATGGTGCTGAAGGAGTTGAGAGAGTTCTACATCTTGATCTGAAGTCAGCTGCAAGAAGACTTTCTCTTCCTCCCTGGGTGGAGCTTCAGGGTAGAACCTCAAAGCCAATCCACTTCCTCCATCAAGGCCACACCTACTCTAACAAGGTACTCAAAACTATACACTTAGGACATGGGCCTCTGATGATTCCAGCTGTATATGAGCTTAAAGTCCCTTTTCTGTGGCCTAGCTTCCATGGTTCCAGAAAATACTATGCAAGCTGCCAAGAGAGCTAAGCAATTAAACAGTCCTACCAGCTGCAACACCTATGAGCCAAGATCATTACTAGCATGGCAAGATGTGTATCAAGGTGCAATAATTGGAGCCCACTTGTCAGTAGCAACCAACAGATATCTAATGGACATAAAGCCCACTCAACAGGAAGGAGATCATGCCTCATGCTGGAGACTGAACCATCTTTCTGGAGCTAGTGAGGTCATGTCATGGGCCTTAGAAAACAATCTGCTACTGCTACTTCATTAGATTAATATAATTCTTTACTACATTCTAATCTCATCCTTAGCCTCATAGATAAGTATAGCCACCAATCCTCACCAAAGATGCCTCCCTTTACAGCAAGTGGAGACCATCACAGAAAACCACACTGGACACAGTGCAAAGATCAACAGCCAAGCCCCAAGAAATACAACTCTATCAGAGTTCCTGCATCTATGGCTTAGAAAACATGACAGAAATAGGGATAGAAAGATTCGTAAGAGCCAAAAATAACTACAAAAAAATTAGCTGTGAATCAGTCTCTCCTAGAAATGGCTGGAAAAAAAAGAACAGGGTGGAAATGATGGCAACAACATTGGATATGTTAAAATGGAAGGAGGGATACCCATAGATTAAAAAAAACTACCAATTAATTACTGCTGGAAGAAGGAAAAATGACCTCTCCCGGGGATTTGCTCCTTATTGGTTGTCCCTTGACGAGTGGTCAGCCTTGAAACCATATACACACAAAACAAAAATGAACTCAGCAGATTGTATTTATACATACATGTACATATACATACATATATGAGATGAAAATAAGCAAAGAAAAAGGTTATTGACCTGAGAGTATGGGTAAGGAGAGAGGTTTGGGAGCAGGTATTGGGAGGGATGTGTGGAGGAAAGAGGAGAAAGTGGCATCATTCTATTTCAATTTAAAACATACTGAAAATGAAAAAAGATTAAAAGAAGGAGTAAGGTTCTGAGATTCTATTCACTACTAGAGTATATTATTTGTGGATTGCAACTGTTTTCGTTGATCAGTTGTTACATTCATCTCTTTGTTCTCTTTTTCTTCTAGTGGAGAACAGAGAAACTGTTACTAAAGACAGAGAAATCAATGATGGCTCCCAAAAACCTGTAACTTTCTGAAAGAAATTCTATTTTGTGGTATTCAGTTCTCTTCCCATGAGCCACAGCGTAACTACCAAGCATGATATTTACATCTCAGCTTTCATCATTTCTTGCCTAGAAACCTAACTCCTGAAAGATCTGTATTGACCCACAACTTGGCTGCTTTGGTAACTCTCCATTGTCTTTCATCAGGGGATATAAAGGTAGTTAGTCATACCTCAGTGGGTCTCCTGCCTTCGAGGAATACTCTTCTCAATATAGTTGTCTGTCGTGAGGCTAGGCCAGTGCCTGCCAAATACAGAAGTGGATGCTC
>NC_034601.1:70065880-70066984 GCF_900095145.1 Mus pahari
AGCTCTCACTGCCTGAGCTGGTAAGGGAGCCATCTTTACTTCGGGTCACCCAGGCTCCAGTCTGCACTGGTGAGAGTGTGGACTGCAGAAGTTACACAGCTTCTGGGACAGACAGAAGCAACACAGCTTCTGGGACAGACCCAGTTTCGGGCTCCAGACATCCAGGTACCTTCCCCACCAGAGGAAAGGTGGCCACCTGGGAAGGCTCTGTCTGCCAGAGAAGGTGAGAGAGCCATATTGTGTCCAGGGTCCCCCAGAGACTAGTCTGTGCAGGTGAGTGTGCAAACTGCAGAGGCAGGCAACACATCTTCTGGGACAGGCCCTGTTTCGGGCCTATATCTTCAGCCAGGAGGCAGATCTGAGCGCCAGACCTCTGTGCACCTTCCCTGCAAGAGGAGAGCTTGCCTGTGGAGAGTACTCTGACCACTGAGACTCAGGAGAGAGCTGGACTCCCAGGACTGCTGACAGAGGCTAACTGAATCACAGGAGGAACAAGCTCCAACCAGAGACAACTATAACTACTAACTCCAGAGGTTACCAGATGGCGAAAGGCAAACGTAGGAATCTACTAACAGAAACCAAGACCACTCACCATCATTAGAACCCAGCACTCCCACCTCAGCCAGTCCTGGATACCCCAACACACCTGAAAAGCAAGACTCGGATTTAAAATCATACCTCATGATGCTGGTGGAGGACATTAAGAAGGACATTAATAACTCACTTAAAGAAATACAGGAGAACACTGCTAAACAGGTAGATGTCCTTGAAGAGGAAACACAAAAATCCTTTAAAGAATTACAGGAGGGGCTGGAGAGATGGCTTAGTGGTTGAGAGCACTGACTGTTCTTCCAGAGGTCCTGAGTTCAATTCCCAGCAACCACATGGTGGCTCTCAACCATCTGTAATGGGATCTGATGCCCTCTTCTGGTGTGTCTGAAGACAGTGACAGTGTACTCACATATATAAAATAAATACATCTTAAAAAAAAAAAAAGAATTTCAGGAGAACACAACCAAACAGGTAATGGAATTGAACAAAACCATCCAAGACCTAAAAAGGGAAGTAGAAGCAATAAAGAAAACCCAAAGTGAGACAACTCTG
>NC_034601.1:70069639-70082538 GCF_900095145.1 Mus pahari
CTAGTCAGCCATCGTTGGGAAGAGAGGCCCCTTGGTCTTGCAAACTTTATATGACCCAGCACAGGGGAATGCCAGGGCCAAGAAGTGGGAGTGGGTGTGTAGGGGAGCAGGAGTGGGGGGAGGGAATTTTCGGGATAGCATTTGAAATGTAAATAAAGAAAATATCTAATAAAAAGATAGACTAAAGATAAAAAAAAATTACTCTTCTCTGCTGGTATTAGAAAGAAACTATCTAATTTTTTCTTTATGGTCAATAATCTCAAATCAAAAGATGAAAGTTATTAGAGAAAGTCCTTTGCCTATTGGTTTTCCAATCTTAATAATCCAGACTTCAAGGCTCAACTTCCCAAGTACAAGAGCCATCCCTATTGTTAAGTAGAATCATTTTTCCCATGAAGATAAAACCTCATCCAATATGGCTCAAATTTTTGAAGCAGAAAACCAATATGCTTAAATTTTGGATTTCTCTGACTAATATAGGAATGGACTCATTACAATTTCAATCCTTCTATCCCCAAACTGAGGATTGGAAATAGAGAAATAACACTATATATCACCAAGCAACCTTAGAACATACATTGTATCCTAGAATGGTAGACACACAGGAGGGGAGCTGTCAGCCAGCATCCCATCAGAGTGTCCAAAAGCCATTTCTCATATGAATCCAGATGCTTCTGTGTGAGAAAATGTGGCTTAAATGGTGAATTGGGAGAATGAACCCACTTCTGTGCTTCACTTGCTGTAAAATGAGTCCTTGGTCAAAGGCAGGTGTTATATAGAATACAGCATTAGCATGTTGATCAACTTCATGAATGGTAGTTTCCATGTAAGTATTTCAGGGGATAAATATGTGTGTTCATTGTAAAACTCTGTTCCTACAAGAACAAATTCTACCCCTTCCATGATATAAATGGTCCTTGTCACTAGGTAACTTACTGATAAGAGCTCTAAAGAGAGACTGTCACGTGAGGAGCTTAATGTTGGTCTCTGGTGTGAAGAGATTGGGTGGATAATAACCAGTGTTTAAAACTAAATGAGCTTAACAGAATTGAAATCCATGTAGCCAAGCCTATATATACTCTCTGCTTCTATCAACATGGTTGTTTTGTTTATGAGCCCTCCAGCAAAAACAGGAGTGGGAAGGCTAGAAGGTTGACTTATTCCAGAGAATAGATCATCCTCGCCACCTAGTATCCTGATTTTTTTTCCTTGTATCAATTGCTCTTTGATGATTATTTACGTGGGACACTTACTCTGAGGGAGGGCTACTGATGGACTTTTTCCCTAATATCTATGTCACTGATTTTTCCAGTCATACATCTTCCAAACTGTTAACTTCATCAAGACATTATCTGAAGCCCATGAAATAACGTAGATCTATATATCCTGCCATCTACCTTTCCTGGAAACAATGACAGAAGTCTATAAAAATACTTAAAGTTCCCCAACTGATGTCAGTGGCATGTCAAAGTGAGTCTGTCATGCTGTAGACATCTTTTTTGGGTTGATGTCAGCGTAGTATGAAGAACTTCTCAGAGGTGGTGGAGCATAGTGAAAAGTCATGAAGCCCTTGGGGGAGGGCAACACTTGCAAAGTCTTAGCTTAATCCCTATGGAATACCAGTTGCTGATGCACGCACGGTACAAGGAGTCTCTCCCCAGCCAGCAGCCACAATCACAGCATTTGCCACAAGCATCTCACCAGAGCAAGCAGAAGCTTCGGCCAAGTGCATTAGTCTCTAGAACGGTGAAGTAAATATACCTCTCTTAGTCCATAAAGTACCCAATCTAACAAGTATTTTGTTATATACTAATACTAAGTTAATTAACAAAAACTACTTCTGATGTGGTTGCCCCGTTTATATGCTTCAACTAATGCAATTGTTTGATAGTAGCTCTGTGGAATGAAAAAAATTATCAACTTTTGAGAATTCTCCTGAAATAGTCTATAATTTGAGAGTGCGCTGTCTTTATGCAATATGAGGTTGACCTCAGGTTACCTACTCTAAGGGGCAAATGCTAGATTATTACAGAAGATGGAAAGCCCCAAAATAACCCTGGAAAAGACGAAGAAGGTATACTGCTCTCCTGTCAAGACAGTAACCAGTTTATGACAGCTTTACTAATAGATCTAAAGAAAGATTTGTTTGCCCAGTTAATAACTGCATATTAGGTATGAAGGCATAGGTTGCCTTATTCAAAAGAAAAAAGGGTTTGAAATGTCAGAGTCGATTGAAATCAACACTTGACTCAGTGGGCAGTGGGAGTGGCCAGTGCCATTCTTCAAGATACCTCTATCAGTCTCCTGCACAGGACACACAGACGAGTCAAATGAGCACATTTTAATAATGGCCTCGTTGAGAACACTCCTCTGAGTTAAAATCTGTGCACATAAGAGATAAGAAACTACTAAAACCTACCTCAGAGTCAAGTAGCCTCAAAATCCACACAGTCCCTTGCGTGTGGTTCACACTAAAACTAAGTGTGCCAGCACTGACCCATCAAAAGAAATCGCAATCCTTTCATTATCAACACTCACCTCCACTTCCCTCCCATCACTGATATACATGGATTTTATCTCCTGAATATTTCCCAGCCCTATTACCAGCTGCAGCCACCACCCTTGTCAAACTTCTTCCTTTACCACCCCTATTCATCTTTCCTCTTTGTCTAATTTCTCTCCACACTGTATGCAGAGTTCTTGAGATTAGAAGCTAATCGAAAGCCAAAGGCATCACGTTTGTTTGCAACTCAGGGACCTTCCACAGAATCACTCCTAATTAGTTAGAAAGTATTCATTAGGCTGCTGTTTGTATCGGGTGATTATTACTGCAAAGATGTTTTAAATGGAAACAATGATGCTTTGTCCAGAAACCTTGGAGGAAACAATAAACAATAGGTTAGTTATAGGTACACATCACAGCATCCACTTTAAGATTCAGCATGCACAGAGAATGCCCGTCATTTTCCACAGACCTTGGAATACCAATAATGCTCTACAAACAAGCTTTTGTCTGATCCCGAGATTCACTGAAGATTAGCTGGTTTGAATATCAGAAAGGAGTTGGAAATCTGAGTCTTTGTTCCAACTGAAAAGCTTTTATTATTAACGCAAAGATACTTCATTGATTTTTTTCTACATCATAATTCTAGCCAATATTGACTTACATCTTTGGCTTCATATGCACATTTATATTCAGTTAAATCAATTTCTGGCCAGAATTTTGTCACATAACCTCATCTATAGATGAGGCTAGTAAACATTGCCCAGCTGAGTACTCAGAAAGAAAACAATAGAATAGATTAAAATGTAGCACTGTGGTGAGTAAAACATTAGGAAATTTGGCTGTATAATGTCTGCCAGTTTTGTATGTAGTTAATGCATACAATATGATGGTTTGCTATGCATATGTACTGTAAGCTGATTACTACAGCCAAGCTCAAAAAGGCAGCTGTGTGTTTGCACGTGTATACGATGAAAGGAAAGAAAAGGGCAGCTATAATATGCTATGTACATTGAATATATATATATATATATATATATATATATATAACTGGAAGATGGTAAATGCAGCATGTTATACGCTATTTTCTATCACTCCGCACTAAGCTCTAAGTAAAAGAGAATTAAAAAGGGATGTTGGAGGGATAATAGAATAACAGAATAGAGAATGTTGGAGGGAGGATAGGCTTCCATCTTCTATCTTCTGTGTTACAAAAGCATTCTTGGATATCTGAAGACAGAAAGTGAGATCTGCTGTGCCTCGGTTTTAATGTCAAACTCCCGGGAGTAGCAGTGTTAGAGTTCCTTCACGTATAATGGAGACAAGTATGGGTGAGCTTCCATAAGATCCAAATAAGCTTTTATCTCCACACTAGACCAGGTCATGTGACTAATAACTGGACCTCTTCCATGGGCTTTTACCATCCTTTTAGTGATATACTTGGCAACTGAGTTGATTTCATAAATCTAGTCCCAAGTTACTATCCCACTGGGATTTAGACTGTTGAGCCCCAATCACCTAGCACACTGATGCATTTACAGTTCGTAAGAGCTCAGTTTACAAGTACCCGAAAAGCCTTTTTCATATCTGGATTAGAGTCTTCAAAACACTTTTCCATTCTCAGTAACTAAAAACAATTGTCATACCTTAATAATACCTCTGTTTCACACTAATGTACTACAGCATACCCTTAAAGAAACAAGAATGTGCCATAGCTGTTAACAGTTCCCAGATGTGTTTCCTGTTTTTATTATTATCTACCATGCAGAATAATAAAACCCATGACTTGAGGATTAGTTTTAAAATTATCTAATGTAAGGCTAGGGGTATAGTTAGAACTATGATTGTCTAACATGCAGGAAACCCTGGTTCCTTCCCACACCATATAAGTCATATATTGGGGTACACACCTCTAACCCTAGCACTAAGAAGGTAGAGGCAAAAGGCTCAGAAGTTCAACGTCATCTTTTACAACACAGAAAACTCAAGGCCAGCCTAGGAAACATGGGAGCTTTGTCTCAAGGTTGAAAATATTGTTGAATATTAACAGTTGAAAATATTAAAATAATGTTCTACAAACATCATAGAAATATTATTGATAATTTTCCTCACGGTCCTTGAAATTAGCATTTTCTCAATGTTTAACATCAAAGAGTGCTTGCTATTTTGAAACTTTTAAAATATACTTAAGGATAAAATAAAAAAGAAAAATAAGTGATTAATGCAAAGGATTAAAAGCACATATTCAGGAAATAAATCTGGTTTGCAGAACTGTATTTATGAATATGCAATTGCCTTTAATGTTTGGATTATAACACATTTTAAAATTCAGAAATTGCTGTGGAAGAAGTGGCAAAAGGAGTTTAAGAGCTAAAAGACGAGGAAGAGCGTAGTAAAATGCTGTCTTCTGACCATGACGAGGCCAAAGTACTCATGACATCATAGCAGCTGTGCTCACCGACACAGGGCCTTAGCAGCTTGGGCAATTCAGTAGTCTGGCATGCATGGGGACAGATTCATTCATTCATTCATTCATTCATTCATTCATTCAGTAAACCCATGCTCATGGAAGTAGCCCTAATTAAACTCAGTGGGATGGAAACACACACACACACACCACTACCCACAACAATAACAACAACAAGACATGAAAGTGGGAGAGGGCCTTACTGGTAAGAATAAGGGGCTGTGTGGAGTAGAAAGAGGGTGAGAAAAGTAATGAGGGATGACAACAATCCAAAGTCATTATACACATGAGTCAAATTATCACAGAATAATAATTAAATGTACAAAAAGATTATAAATCAGTATGTTTTCAAGGATTTGTTATTGATGTGTTTATACATGTGTCTGAATGTATGCACATGTGGGAAGAATGCACATGCTTATGTGGGCTGAGGACACTAGAGGGTTCCTGGTGTTCTTCTCTATTACTCTCTGCCCACTCCTTTTAAGGCAGGCTCTTTCCCTGAACCTAGGGCTGCAAGTTTCCAAGTGAGGCTAGAAGCCAGAAATCCCTGGAGATTCTCCTATGTATACATCTGCTTCCCTCTGAGTTGGAGTTATGGGTATACACAGAATGCTCTACTTGCTACATGGATGCTGGTATTCGGACTCTGTGCCTTAAATTGTTCCACAGCAAGCATTTTGACTACTGAGTCATCTCTCCATGACCCTTGATATATAGTTATGCTCGACCTCGATGCATGAAGAGTCCTGGGATCTTGGGATGTGAACCAAACTCACCAGCTCCCACCAAATGATTTTTGAATTTGTTGTGTTTGGAAATTCCAACAATTGTCAAAAGAAAAAGAAAAAAATATAAACAAACTGGTCATAATGTACCTAAGAGACAACAGCACTCAATTTTTCAGTCACATCTATATTCTGAGGCCTTGTTTTTTATCCTGAGTTCTACATACCATTCCAACTTTCACAAATAAAGTGTATCTATTTCTTTTTTTTCTTTTTCCAAATTTTATTAGGTATTTTATTTACATTTCAAATGCTATCCTGAAAGTCCCCTATACCCTCCCCCTTCCTGCTCCCCTACCCACCCACTCCCACTTCTTGGCCCTGGTGTTCCCCTGCACTGGGGCTTATAAAGTTTGCAAGACCATGGGGCCTCTCTTCCCAATGATGGCTGACTAGACCATCTTCTGCTACATATACAGCTAGAGACACGAACTCTGGGGGTACAGGTTAGTTCATATTGTTGTTCCACCTATAGGGTTCCAGACCCCTTTAGCTCCTTGGGTACTTTCTCTAGCTCCTCCATTGGGGGCCCTGTGTTCCATCCAATAGCTAACTGTGAGCATCCACTTCTGTGTTTGCCAGGCACTGGCATAGCCTCACAAGAGGCCGCTATATCAGGGTCCTTTCAGCAAAATCTTGCTGGCGTATGCAATAGTGTCTGTGTTTGGTGGCTGTCTTAGTCATGGTTTCTATTCCTGCACAAACATCTTGACCAAGAAGCATGTTGGGGAGGAAAGGGTTTATTCGACTTACATTTCCATACTGCTGTTGATCACCAAAGGATGTAGGACTGGAACTCAAGCAGTTCAGGGAGCAGGAGCTGATGCAGAGGCCATGGGGGGATGTTCTTTACTGGCTTGCTTCCCCTGGCTTGCTCAGCCTGCTCTCTTATAGAACCCAAGTCTACCAGCCCAGGGATGGTACCACCCACAAGGGACCCTCCCCCCTTGATCACTAATTGAGAGAATGCCTTACACCTGGATCTCATGGAGGCACTTCCTCAACTAAAGCTCCTTTCTCTGTGATAACTCCAGCCTGTGTCAAGTTGACACAAATCTAGCCAGAACAGTGGCTGATTATGGGATGGATCCCTGGATGTGGAGAACGAGGAACACTCCTTCATTGTTGGTGGGATTGCAAACTTGTACAACTACTCTGGAAATCAGTCTGTTGGTTCCTCAGAAAATTGGACATAGTACTACCTGAGGATCCATCCGTACCTCTCCTGGGCATATATCCAGAAGATGTTCCAACTGGTAATAAGAACACAAGCTCCACTATGTTCATAGCAGCCTTATTTATTATAGCCAGAAGCTGGAAAGAACCCAGATGTCCCTTAACAGAGGAATGTATACAGAAGATGTACATTTACACAATGGAGTACTACTCAGCAATTAAAAACAATGAATTTATGAAGTTCCTAGGCAAATGGATGGATCTGGAGGGTATCATCCTGAGTGAGATAACCCAATCACAAAAGAACTCACATGATATGTACTCACTGATAAGTGGATATTATCCCAGAAACTTAGAATACCCAAGATACAATTTGCAAGACACATGAAACTCAAGAAGAACTAAGACCAAAGTGTGGACACTTCACCCCTTCTTAGAATTGGGAACAAAACACCCATGGAAGGAGTTACAGAGCCAAAGTTTGGAGCTGAGACAAAAGGATGGACCATCCAGAGACTGCTGTATCTATTTCTTCAACCTAAACGGTTCATCTGGGCAGGAAAGATACCTCTACTAATAAGAGTTCTTGTTGAACAAGCACGAGAATGTGACTACAGATCCCTGTACCCACATTAAAAAAACAAAAACAAAAACAAAAACAAAAAAAACAAAAAAAAACCCTCTTCTATCTGTATAATGGACATAGAAGGTATAAATTTCATTTTAATTCATAGAAAATATTTTCTGTTTTGTTTTCTGAAACAAGGTTCTTCTGTGTAACCCTGGCTATCCTGGAACTCATTCAGTAGATCAGGCTGTTCTCAGATTTAGAGATCTATCTTCCCCTGCCTGCTGAGTGCTAAAGGTGTGCACCACCACCGCCCAGGTGATTCCCTTTTCTATCAGATCACATTCAAATATGGCTACAAGTCAACAAAACAACAACAACAAAAAAAAAAAAGATTCTAGAGCATATAAAAACTCATAGAGATTAAGCAACACTCTATTGAATAATGACTGGGTCCTTAAAGAAATCCAAAGGTAACAAAAAGCATTCTGAGAATAAAATGTTAAAGAAAACACAACATACCAAAACCTATGGGTTACAATGAAAATATCTCTAAAAGACAATGTTATATAGCTCTGTGTCTACATTAAAAAAAAAAAAAAACCGCCAGACCTCACATAAATAACCTAATAATACACCTGAACTTCTAGAAAAAGAAAAACAAGCCAAGCCCCAAGTCATGAAAAGAAATCATTAAGATTAGAGAAGAAATTAATTATAACAAAACAAGGTTTCGGTGAAATAGATAACTGGTTTTTTTTTCAAAATATAAACAAGATAGACAAAATCATAGCCAAACTATCAAGAAGCGAAGGCTCAGGTTAATAAAATTGGAGACAAAAAAAGGAAACCATTATGATGGATACCAGTATTTTTTTTTAATTAGATGTTTTCTTCATTTACACGTCAAATGCACTTTAAACACATAAGTATGCAATCTTCTAGCAGTCATTTGGCATAGGGTCTATTATTACATTATCATTGTTTTCATATTAAAACAGAAGAGAGGTTAAGGAACTTGCTCAAATTCACAGAACTGGAATAGAGAAATTCATCTGGTCTCCAATATCCGCACTCAGAACCACGACCAATAGGACCCCACCACCACCAACCCTTTGGCATGTGCTTCTGTGAGACAGGTACACATTGAAAGTTAACCCGTGTGTCTGGTGCCAGTCGGAGGGTTCTTCATAAAATGTGTGTACAGGCTTAGCCGAAGGAACCGGAAAAGAAAACTGAAGAGCCAATGACGCAAGGTCTGGAGCGGAAGCAGGAAGTAGCTTCCACATCCCAAAACCGTGGCCTTCTTCCCCAGGAAAGTGACATGAGGTTAGAATACAAGTCATATTTTGGAAACATGGTGGCAAACGGTGTGGCTCAGGCCTGACAAAGCTGAGGATGGGAGAGGGTGAAACCTGTGCTCAGCTTGAGAAGACGGGAGGGATTGTGGGCAATGTGTTTGGAATTCCTGCTTAGAGGCGGCCAAACGTGTTCAGCCGCACCGTGGGTAGGACAGCTTGGGGCCCGGTGCAAATGAAAGCAGTGTTCCTCCTCTAGACATGCTTAAAGTTTCCAAGACGACAGAAAAGCATGGCATTCGAATAAAAGCCAAAGCCCTGCAAGTGTATGACCCCCATACTGCACCGGTCAGCCATCAATGACGCTCCTCCTGACCGTAAGGCAGGAGTGAAATGATGCTGCATTTCACTTGAAGGAAACAGGGTTCAGAATATGCTTCCTCGACATACCCTACTGTAGTATACAGATTGTCTTTGAAATAAAGGCAACTGAGAAACAAAAGGTCCAGGAAAAATCTCTTGGATCTCCCTGTCTGCCAAAAACCAATGAGTACAATTTATACAGGGAATATAAAAGTCCATTGATACAGGCGCCACCTTATCCCACACCAGGAGGAGGATGCTATCGGCCAGAGACAACACCTATGAGTGGAGAATGCATAGCCTGAAATCTGCGTTGAAACCTTGACAATAAAGCCGTGTCATGGCCTGAACATTTGTTCCCACCACAAAAATTCATCTATTGAAATTCTAACTCTGAGCTGGAGAGATGGCTCAGGGGTTAAGAGAACGACTGCTCTTCCAAAGGCCCTGAGTTCAGTTCCGGGCAATCACACGGTGGCTCACAACCATCTGTAACAGGGAACCAATACCTTGTTCTGGTGTGTCTGAAGATAGCTACCGTGTATTCATATAAATAAAATATATAAATCTTTTCTTTAAAGAGAGAGAAAATCTAACTCCTAATGATGCTCTTATAAGTCTGGGTTCTTAGAAAGTGAACAGGTCATGAATGGAGTTGCTATCCTTGGACCCTGAGAAACTTGCTCACTGCCTCCTCCATGTGGGAAGACATCATCTATACACCAAAAGGCAGTCTACCAATGTCTGCCTTTGGCCTTGCTGGACTTCAGAACTATGAGAAATAATTTCCGTTGTGTAAAACCTACCCAGTCAGAAGCACATGCTGTGTAGAAGCCTAAACTGATACATTTATCTTCCATTTATGTCTTCTATATATTTACTTTCCCACCGCTTAAACTTCCTATGAGCCTGTCTTTCTAATCTCCCTTCAATAACATCTTTAAATTTGTCCATGCTGTGAGCATAGCTTAAAAGTCACAGCCTGGCTGCTTCGAGTCTTCTTTTCCGTGACAGCCTATGTATGCTTACTCAATAAACCTCTTCTGCTGTATTCATTGTCAGTGTGGTTGGTGGAGGCCCAATTAGTGAGCCTGGGGCAGAAGACACTGAAGGTATTTTTCTTCCTTTGACACTGATATCAACCATAGCCCACACAAGCCAGATTTGATTCATCCAGTCATTCCTTACCAAAGTCCTTCTCCATGGGGAATGGTATATGGACAGGTAGAGACCATCCCCTTCTAATGATGTGTAGTTTCCAGCTGTAGGAAACAACCATAGAATTCTCATGATGGAGACGCTGGGTTTACTTACGAGTTTTAAATTACATTGTATCAACATTATAGCATCATTTCAAATTGTATCTTAACTTCAAAGAACTGACATTAAATTGAGATTTTTTTCATTCCAATGTAAATATCTTCCTCTTTACTGTCCCCAAATTAGAGTTTCTCTCAAACAGTATTTCAAGAAAGAGTTGAAAATATCCACTTTAGAACTAATGAGGTAGTCAAATATTTGCTTAAGTACTTAGATAGTCTGACTTCTGTGGCTGGCCGCTCCTGCCCATGAATTCTCAAGATGCTGTGTGTATCTGCTGCTTCTATAAAAGATACTTGTGTTGCCAGATGAATTGAAAGTATTTTAAATATGTAGGTAGAGGCTTTGGAAGCAGACAGAATGCACCTGAGGAAATGTGTCCAACACAAATCGAAGAAACTTAGCCATCTGCTTGTCCCTCCATCCTAAGGATGTTTATTAGTAAAAATGCGCCAGTTTCAAAAAAACTATCTAAAACCCAGATGTTTTGTTGTTTGTTTGCTGCCTATGTAGGTAGTCCATAGAGTCACGTTTGGATCAAACTTTCAACATGGCAATGCTGGTAAATCTTTTGAGGAGTCTCTTAAAATTTCAGAATCTCTGATTCTTAATCTTTGTAATGGAAGTTATCACTCCTGAAATAATAATGGAAGCAATTTACACCACGTAAGGTAGTGCATGGTATGTATGTGCATGTGTGTTTGTCTGTCTGTCTGCAAGTCTGTCTGCGTGTCTGTGTGTGTCTCTCTCTGTGTATATGTGTGTGTGTTTGTGTGTGTGTGTCTGTGTGCATCTGTGTGTGTCTGTGTGTGTTTGTGTGTGTACTTGTGTCTGTGTGTGTCTGTGTGTGTCTGTGTGTGTCTGTGTGTCTGTGTCTGTGTGTGTCTGTGTGTCTGTGTGTGTGTTTGTATGTGTGTGTATGTGTGCCTGTGTGTGTCTGTGTGTGTATGCCTGTGTGTGTATGTATGTATGTATGTATGTATGTATGTATGTATGTATGTGTGGGTATGCCTGTGTGTGTGTATTTATGTCTGTATGTGTCTATCTGTGTTTCTGTCTGTTTCTGTGTATGTATGTCTATATGTGTGTGTGTCTGTGTGTGTATCTATATGTGTGTCATGTCTGTCTATGTGTGTATTTGTGTGTCTGTCTGTATATGTGTGTAAAGAGCTTAGAGCTCAGTGTTCTAACTCTAACTTCATTATACTTGAGGGACTTATATCAGCCTCTTGTCTCATTGCTGTAACAAAATACCCAACAAAAAGCAAATGTAGGGGAGCAGGGGCAGGGGTGGGGTATAGGGAACTTTCGGAATAGCATTTGAAATGTAAATAAAGAAAATAATAAAAAAAATATATTGAAAGGAATGTAGGCAACTTATACTTTAAAAATGTTACTCATTATGAAAATAAAAATCTTAAAAGTTTAAAAAAACAAAAAAGGCAAATGTAGAGGAGCACAGGTTTAGTTCAACTCACAATTCAAGGGTCCTGTCTGTCATTCAGGAAAGTCATTGTGGCAGGAGCTTGAGGTCACCAGTTACACTGTGTCCAGTCAGGAATACTGGTCCTTAACTTACTTTCCCCTTTGTAAATTGTTCAGGATCCGAAACCATGGTAACTTTTCCCGTGTCAACTAATCAAGTCTAGATAATGCCCAAAGCTTGTCTCTTCCAAGATTCTGGATCTTGTGGTGTGACAATTACTGCTAATCATCACAGCAGTGGACTGGATCATACAGACTTCCTGAGCCATCATTTTCAGTAAATGACTTGCCCATAGGTATGACAGCTGCACATATAGAGTGTAGATAAAAGTAAGTGAGCTTACATCCTTCCTTAGCTTTAAGAAGACAGACAGACAGACAAGTGATTGCTAGGTAGGCAGGTGGATGGATAGAAGCCTATAACTAGAAGCCTATAGCTGCCCAAAATTTAGTGCATAGAACACCTCTGTTTATTCCCAGGGTTCTTCTTAACCTATTCAGATATCCTGAATCAACCAGGTTTGTGTGCTTGCTTGTTTTTCAGAAGAAGAAATATTAAATTCTCAGTGTGGTTTGGTACAAACAGGAGCAGCCATGCTCCAGCAGTGATTAAAAAAAATAATACAAGTTTCCTTGACAGAATTATTGGAAATTTCAAACCATCACTAAGCCTGGTGCAGGATCCTTATCAAACCAAATCCTAGGGAGCTTCATAAATCATCCTGTCCTGTCACCAGCTAGAAACTGCATCGGGGCGAGCGAGTGAGGTGGCTCAGTGGGTAAAGGCATTGGTTGCTAAGTCTGATAACTAGAATTTGATCTCCAGGACTCAGATGGTGAGAGAGGAGAAGCAACTCCTGGAAGGTATCCTCTGTCACCCACATGTACACACAACACACACACACACACACACACACACACACACACACAC
>NC_034601.1:70082763-70083889 GCF_900095145.1 Mus pahari
CACACACACACTGTACACACACACTGTACACACACACTACACACACACACACAGTACACACACACACACTACACACACACTGTACACACACACACTACACACACACACACAGTACACACATACACACTGTACACACACACTGTACACACACACACTACACACACACACACTACACACACACACTACACACACACACTACACACACACACTACACACACACACACTACACACACACACACTGTACACACACACTGTACACACACACTACACACACACACAGTACACACATACACACTGTACACACACACTGTACACACACACACACTACACACACACACACACAGTACACACATACACACTGTACACACACACTGTACACACACACACACTACACACACACTACACACACACACTCTACACATACTACACACACACACACACTACACACACTACACACACACTACACACACACACACACACATCATTCACACACAGAGATAATTAATAAGTAAATGTAATTAAAAAAAGATATTTCAAATAAATTATGGCTCACTTTCATAGAAACTATTACATTCTACAGAGCTTGGCAAACCTGCTGCACAGAATGACCCAACACTCATCACAGGCCTGGATGAGCCTCCTGACCACCTCACAGCCACTACCACAAGACTCCTCAGGTGAGTGTATCTAGTTGTCATCGGCAGTGCAGCAAAGAAAGCTCTCTATGGTCTCTGCATTTGGGTAGAACCTAACTTAGTTTCTGGCTTTAAAATGATTAAATGAGAAACTCAAAGCCAGAGCTGTGTCAAGGAATGCTGGGAAAGAAAGTAGCCAGACTTTAGTGGCATTCACTAATAGGCTGTAGGAAGATGACAAAGGTCCTTTAGAAATATGAAAGATGTGGGTAGTGGTGGCACCTGCCTTTCATCCTAACACTTGGGAAGCAGAGACAAACAGATCTCTGTGAGTTTGAAAGCTAGCCTGGTCTACAAAGCAAGTTCCAGAACAGCCAGGGCTACATGGAGAAACTCTGTTTTAGAAAGGTGGGGGTGGCCGGGCGTGGTGGCGCACGCCTTTAATCCCAGCACTTAGGAGGCAGAGGCAGGTAGATTTCTGAGTTCGAGGC
>NC_034601.1:70084314-70099606 GCF_900095145.1 Mus pahari
GAGGAGAAGGAGGAGGAGGAGGAGGAGGAGGAGGAAGAGGAGGAAAGGAAATGGAAGGGGAAGGGGAAGGGAGGGGAGGGGAGAAGAATGAAACATTATTTTCAAGAGATACAAAATAATGCAGTTTGGCAGATCTCTCTATTTTAATTGAAAATCCCAAGGTTTATTATATCTGAAGGGATATGATCATGACAGAGTGACAGAGTAGAGAATGTATCATATGTAAAATACACACATGAGCACTCTTTCTTTTCTTGCCAGCTTCTGTCCCTTAGGATCCACCTGTGGGCTCTACACATGTCCAATATTCTCTCAGGTATAACAATTACCTTAAACCAATATCACTCCTTTCCAACCGCAGAAAGAAAGTTGTGGTGTTCATTGTCTACCCACAAACTTCTCTCGCCCCAACCCTGGGACTGTGGTGGGGCTCACTTCCCCCTGCTCCTGTGATCACATGTGCCAAGGATTTCCAGGCCCAGACAGTCACAAAAGCCTCGCCTAAGGGCTGTCTCGTGGACACTCTTTAACTTCTCTGTACAAATCAATTACTTAGGGATCTTTCAATAAGTACATTACACTCAGGACGTGAGGACACACCTGGCAGCAGATACTTGCAGCAAGCTCTCGGGTGATGCCTACTCTATGTGGCTCATCTGTACAGGACCCTGAAAGTAGAGAGGGCCAGGTTATCTCCTAAGGTCTGGTCTCAAGCCAGCCAGGCCAGCTGACAGCAGATAGACAGCCAAGGGAGTGGAGAAGAGGGAAGTGAAGAAGGATGAGAACCATATGACGCTGTAACATCTTCAGTCTAGTTGTGCCTGGCACCCCATCACCCCAGGGTACAGACCAAGGAAATCTCCTCCATCTCTAAATAAGGCTGCATCCAAAAGAATGCAAGTGATAGAAAATTTCCTTCAATGGTTAAGCTTTTAGTATCAAAGCTGTCCTCAACAGAGCTATTCCTCATGACCCCTCCGTTATACTTAGGAATTATAACTCAGGACCATTTTAAATAATAGGAACACATGCATAACTTTCTTTTTGTATTTTAAAATCCACTTACCTTTCCTTATAGGTAACATTAACAGTCCATATTTTAAGGCTTCTCTTTTAACAATTAAGTGCATAAAAAACAAACAAACAAACAAAAACTGTAGTCATTAACATTTTTTCAGGCTTTCATGGGTAGAGTGTGTTCCCTGCAGACTAAGGACCAGAGTTCAGGTACCTGGGACTCACAGAAAAGCTAGGCAGATGAAGCAGCCCCCTGTAATCCCGGAACTTGGGTAATAGAGAGAGGCAGGCACCCCCAGGTCAGCCAGGATTAACCAGTTCTGGGTTAAGTGAGAGACTCTGGCTCAAAAAAAGTGAACAGTGGTCAAGGAAGCTACCTGAAGTGAATTTTGGGCCTTCACAAGCATGAAGATTCTTGTGCACCCATGTGCCACATTTTCCCCACTCTTCTGGCATCCTGTATTTGTCTCCTGATATACATGGGAGAAACAAGTGCAACTGGGGCCAGAAACGCAATCCATCCTAATTTCAGCGTGTTCTGGCATCTAGTATTTATAGTGCTAAACTAGTATTCAGAACGAACTCTGGTTCTAGAACTCCACACTGTCTGTAATGCCCTATACTCTATGTTTACTCGTAAGAATGAAAACTAATTGCTTTTAGCTAACACTGAAGGCGAGATGAGTTTGCAGTGTTAGAATCACTCTTTCCTTTTTTTTTTTTTAACTCTAAAACACTCTTTTTTACTTTTTTATTATATGTAAGTACACTGTAGCTGTCTTCAGAAACCCCAGAAGAGGGCGTCAGATCTCATNACGATGGTTGTGAGCCACCATGTGGTTGCTGGGATTTGAACTCAGGACCTTCGGAAGATCAGTCAGTGCTCTTAACCTCTGGGCCATCTCTCCAGCCCCAGAATCAGGCTTTCCTTACCTTCATTGTCTACTGACTCTACTCACCCTCTTATATGTGGAGAGCCTGAATTATTAGTCCATGCAGAGGGGAGGCAGTTTTGAATACCAGGTGAGCAAACACTTGGAAAAATCTTCCTGGAAGGAAGGAAGGAAGGAAGGAAGGAAGGAAGGAAGGAAGGAAGGAAGGAAGGAAAGAAGGAGAGAGAGGGGGAGGGGGAGGGGAAGAGGGAGAGGGAGAAGGAGAGAAGACTGGGACGCATTGTGTTGGCGTCCCAGTCCTCAGAGACAATACAAGACTCTCAGTCTTGCAGTGCAAACAGTAATTAGCAGATTCACAAAGCCTGATTATTATCCTTTTTGTTGCAGCATTTTATGTTTAGTCCAAACAACAGTTTATTAAAGCCTTTGCTTATCCAGACGAGGGGAAGTCAGGACAGCCACAGGCTTTAGCAACCCCCTCACGGGCTTCGCTTGCATCCTCTGCCTGCACGGCTCCCCTGGGCGTGGAGGAAGGAAACTGCGCATCCCACACTGCACTTGTCTGCATCCCACACCAGCCTCAGAGTCATGACTACTTGCTTATCTTTCTAATTCCTTCCCTGCCTCTTCTCACACCAACAAGGGATCTTGGATTAGAGCACAAAGTGTTTTGTTTTGTTTTGTTGTTTCGTTGTTTTGACAAGAAAATTGGAAGACGCTGTACTTCAGTTTATAATATGAAGGGTCCCTTGTGCTGAGACTCACTTATTTCTTGCGTCATTCTGATGCGACCTGCTTTAAAAAAAAAAAAAAAAAAAAAAAAAAAAAAAACATATTCTAAATAAATAAAAAAAAAAAAAAAAAAAAAAAAAAAAAAACTCCACACATTGTTTTTCCCTAATGCCTTGACCTGAAAAGGGTTTTTCTTATATAAAACAAAACTATCCAATGTTGCTGAATTAGCTTTTAGAAAACACTGAGTTACTGTGTCCAACAAACTACAAATCCAGAGCCATGGGTAAGAGTTTACTTTATCACTGAAATAAAGAATGACAGGTCCCATTTAAATACTGTCTCAAAAAATTTATAATCCTTCTCTCGCAGTTGGATGGCTACTTCAACAACTGCCACTAGGGGGTGCTTTGCCTCTTCTGTTTGCAATAAACAGCCCGCTGTAGTGAACGGCACCGCACATACAGATTGACTTAGAATACCTATAATCTGTCGCTTCCACTCTTTGTGTGGGCAAATTAACATATTCTCATTTTTTACATTAGCCCTTATGTATCTTAAATCAATAAGAAAAACAACACCCTCCCTGTTTAGTTAATGCTCACCCATTTATACTCAAATAATCACTTTCTTGGAATTTTAATTCTTGGAATTTTTTTCTGTTTTCATATTCCCACTGACATGAGAAATTCATGTGTCAAGTATTAAAAGTAATACATTTTTCAAATCCAAAACAGTCATTATATATATATATATATATATATATATATATATATATATGCCTAAAAGCTTTTAAAGTAAAGCCATATTTAGTATGCTTACACATGGTTCCCAGACTTCGTACATGACACACGTATTACACAACGCACTGCCTTGGAATCTCACACCATAGTCCCGCTTGATTTCCAAGCACCCAAAGTTCTATTTGCTAAGAACTCTGCTTTGAACAATGTAAAATGTATTTAAGTTCCAACCATCCAATACCTCTTTGAAAAAAAAAAAAAAATAAATATATATATATATATATATATATATATATATATATATAATAGACATACATATATATGGAAATACTTTATCTTTCATTATATCTTACTGGCTCCGTTAATTATACTTAATAATTGTATTATATGATGGTGTTTGTATGGGTTCTGGAAGGATTTCAGCTGAATAGCTTGGATCTCTGATGTGGGTACAGTTACGATTGACTGAGGACATAGATAAGATTTCCCCGAGACTGAGGCAGGCTTCTAAAGATAATTCAGTCCCACGGTGCCTCAGATCTCTACCTGATGTATGGTAGACTGGATCACTTTCTCACCACGTGGACTTCTCTAGAAAGGGACTTGCAAGTCCTCAGTCATAGCAGCTTCCAGAGACGAAAGAAAATGGCTTTCTAGGACTTACCCTTGAAAGTAGCGCCCCGCCAGCAACAACATTTCTGTCAGATTACATTCCTAAAGTGCTGGTCAGTTGGTTAAGCCCACACTCAAGGAAATGGTTAGACTCTATCTCTAAAGGAAAGATTGTCAAAGAACATTTGATCATTTTAAAACCATCACAGTGCCAGCCAGGCACCTGTCAAGCAGAATGAGATTAGCACCGCTATCATCATTTCCTGCCTCTCGAATGTTTTCACATGGGCTCTGCTTTCGACCACAACAACCACTGAAAACTTCGACTCACAGATGTAGGTCTTCGGTGAACCCAATGAGGTGCAATTTGCAACCTCCCCTGAACGCGCAGTACCCGTGGCGGCCAACAGATGTCGCTGTTCTCTCAAAAAAAAAAAAGGGAAATAAGCCACGTTGCCCACTGAGCTCCCAAAATAACGCCTACTGAAACTGCTAAGCCATTTGGAAATTGACGCGATCGCCTTTTGCTCAAAGACAAAAATGAAGGTAGAAAAATAATGAAGCATTCTGAGGGGGCTACTGGGAATAGGAGGGCAGGGCGGGGTGGGAAGGAGTGTAAGGACGATCAACGCAAAGTGGGCTGTGAAAACACAGTAATCTGTTATTTCCCTGCTGACTGAACTTAATGCTACCAGTGATGATTTTATTCTAACAAAGTTTCACAGCTACCTAGAATTCTGTTAGATATTTTTGCTTCCAAAACTGAGAACCCTATGCCAAATCAGGCTTTCATTTTTGGTAGTAATTTTAAGAACACCCAGTGGCAAATTAAAGTAGCATTGAGACAGACAGACAGACATTGAGAGAGAGAGAGAGAGAGAGAGAGAGAGAGAGAGAGAGAAAGCTCAGCTGGTAAAAGTACTTATCACGAAGCCTGACCTGAATTCAATCCGGGGACACATGATAGAAGGAGAGACCCACACCCCACACCCCACACCCCACACCCCACACCCCTCCCACAGGAACACACACAGGTGCGTGTACAGATGCGCACGTGGAAGCCAGAAGTTGATGGCCAGCGTCTTCCTTGATTGTTCGCCACCTTCTATAACAAGGCAGAGTTTCTCACTTGAGCCCAGAGCTTGGTGATTGGAGATAGCCAGCTTGCTCATTGACACACAAACACCCATGCAGAAGTAAATCAACCAATCAATAAATAATAAAAAATGTAAGAAAGAAATGCATAAATGATGGATGGGAGGATGGATGGATGGATGGAGATATAATAGATAGATAGTAAATAGATGATTAGGAAAACTTATAAATGCGGAGGTTGTTTCTATTTGTGGAAACAGAAGAGCCTTCTACCCTGCCTGCTTTATTTCCTCCCCCCCCGGGGGGGTATCAGTATAAAATCCATTCTAGCTTCAAATTCATAATCTTTCTGCTTCCAAAGTGCTGAGCCCAGTACCAGTTTTAACCACAAAACAGCTGAATATGGAGGAAAAGCAATTCAAGGAGGGAAGAAAAATAAGTCAGTTTAAAACTTTAGCTTTAAAAGTTCAGGTGTGAGACTCTGCATTTGGCCCGACTGTGCAAAGAGCTCAAAAGAGAAAAATGAAAAGAATCACTAACCAACAACATTGTGCCTCACTTATCTTCTTCATAACTTCTCTTACTTTTCTTTTCTAACGTAAGGCATTCTAGTGCGGGCTTCAACCAAATGATCAAATGGTCATTACTTCCTTACTCCGAGAAAGTTAATCTTTAGTAAGAAGGACAAATATTTGCAGCAGATAAAAAGAAACACATTTCTTTTTGTACTTCCCTGAAACTAATTTTAGTAAGAAAAATTATTTTAAGTTATAATCTCACAAACACGAAAGGAACAGAGGAAGTGGTTAAAGATTACTTTTCACAAAATACCAAAACATTACCAAATTCTTGGTACTGTGAAATAATAAGCCAGTGGTAAAGTGACTCAGATGTCGGCATTCTGTGCTTTCCTAACACCTTGGAACAGACCAACCCAACTAGAAACTTATGCACTGGCATCACAGAAGACACGAGGGAGGGGCCAGATTCACGTCACCAGAGAATGTGAGGGCTCCAAACAAACTGGGTCGCTTTACTAAAACCTTCATTAGTAGGCTTTCTTGTCCCTCCCCGTAATCCACACTGGCAGGTAACTTCATGCCCAGAAGAAAGCGCGGGTTTCCTGCTGATTCTAGAAGTAGATATGCAATGAGTCTACATGCAAAAGAGTGAGCTCTCTCAGGCTCTTCTACTACTGCACCCTGAGGACACTGATGGCTTCTGCCCTGTCACATGACACTATAGAGACTACTGGGAAGCTCCAGTGTGTGTGTGTGTGTGTAATATATATATATATATATATATATATATATATATATATATATATATAACTATAGCAGACTCCAGAGTGAGAAATGTGCTCTTGGTAGGATTACTCTGAAAAGACCTAAAAACAAACCAAATCAGTTTCTTGCTCCACTCTTGGAGGCGAAAGAAAAGAAAGATAGACATATACAACATATATATATATATATATATATATATATATATATATAGAGAGAGAGAGAGAGAGAGAGAGAGAGAGAGAGAGAGAGAGAGACCAGGGATCATGTGACATGGTCCTAGCTGATGGCCACATGCGTCAAGCCTTCAGCACTTCAATGTCTCATGCTTTCTAAAACTAACGCATCTTCAAACAAATCCCTGAGTTGTAACAATGAACTGTTGCATCCTTCTTATTCCTATCCCCAAAGGCTATACCTTTTTCTGAGTACGTTTATGTTTTTTGCCATTTGTCTTTCTCTCTTTGTGCCACATTAGTCATTCACTGAAACTTCTATTTTTAATCTTGTGCTACATGAGTGTATGTGGGTACACATATGAACATATGCTCACTTATATCCATGTGTGTGGAGAACCCGTGTTGACATCTGTGTAGAAGCTAGAGTTTAACGTGAATTACCATCCTTGTTCCCTGTTCATGTTGTATACTGAGACAGGACCTCTCACTTGAACCCAAAGCCTGCCCTTTCAGCAAATGTCACTAGCCGGCATGTTCTCTGTCTCCCACACGCTGGAACTGTACACAGGGTGCCACGCCTGCCTGGCATTTACTTGGTTGCTTCGGATCTAAACTCCAATCCTCATAGGTGTGTGGCAAGCACTTTACCCACCGAGCCATCTTCCCAGCTCCCTCTGAAACTTCAAAAAGTAAGCTTCAGACGCCATGTTCCCTCACACAGTGTGTAGCTCCCCAAAACAAAACATCTTCAGATGTTGCTACAGTCCCAGTCTTTCTTTCCTTTCGCCTCCAAGAGTGGAGCAAGAAACTGATTTGTTTTTTTTGTTTGTTTGTTTGTTTGTTTTTTAGGTCTTTTCAGAGTAATCCTACCAAGAGCGCATTTCTCATTCTCTGGGGTCTGCTGTAGTTTGAATCCAGAGCATCTCCTAGAGCCCCAAGGCCTAAAGGCACAGTCATCAGCACGTGATCCTCGTAGGAGCGGGTGGGACCTAGAGGAATATGGCAGCGCACATGAGAATGAGCCCCATAGGCTCATGTACAATGCCCGAGAGCCAGGGTGTAGACTCGGTCACATGGGAATGGAACCCTTTAAAGAGATAACGAAGATTAAAAGGTGTTGGAAGAAGTGTCTCGCTGGAGTGGGTGGGCTTTGGGGTTTCAAATGCCCCCGTGCTAGCCCTAGTGTCTCCCCACCTATGGCTCAGGGTGTAGCTCCCAGCTAATTCTCCAGCACCATGCCTGCCTGCTAAGGTGCTTCCTGCCGCCATGATGCTAATGGATGAAGCTCCTAGGACTGTAAGCAAGCCCCCCTCCTACTGCTTTCTTGTCTGAAAGCTACCTTGGTCATAGTGTCACTTCACAACAACAGATCAGTGACTAACAAAGGAGGCAGGCCTAGTGGAGAGATGTTTTGCAGTTGGAGACACACCTTTGAAAGATCAGACCCTCGGCTAAATCCCTCTTTCTGATTCCTAGCCCTCACGAGGTGAGCAGGCTTCTCTGGTACAAGTTCCAAATGTTCAAAGCAGCAGAGCCGAGGAAGCGCTCACCTGTTGCGCTATACAAATAGACTGCCCGTGTTTACGTTGGACTCCGCACCCAACAAACAAGTACGCATTTAAAACGGATTTAAGTTGTCCGTGAATTTAATATTACTAAAGACCTGGAAACCAAAGCTCAACACTACAGAGCACCTCTTGGTTTCCCTCCTAATGACAGGGAAGCCCTCTGAAGGGGAGCCACAGCCAGCTGCCACTGCCCAGCTCTGCCCAAGAGAGAGTATCACCTACAGGTTCTGAGCTGCAGAAGGTCAAGTTTCAAAATACAGTTTCTATTGAAAGAAGAGCAAAGTCGAGATCTCCCGCCAGCCTGAGCCAATGGGGGAGCTCCCTTATCTGTAGGCTTGACAGAGAAGTCTAACACCAAAAGTCTGTACGCATATGTGAAAGGTCCGCAGAAAATCGTTGTCCAACCCCTGTGCGACTCGGTTCTGGTAGTAACGACAGCAACAGCAGAGTAAACGTTGCGTCTCAACCGAACCAAAAATTCTGTTAAATGAGTTGGGTCTGCGGGAAAACAGAATGTGTTTGCTTAGTGTCTTGTGTTTTCTTAGTTTTATAATAAGAACTAATGAACAAGCCGGGTGGTGGCGCATGCCTTTAATCCCAGCACTTGGGAGGCAGGGACAGGGGTGGGGCAGGGGGCGAGGCAGAGAGGCAGAGAGGCAGAGAGGCAGAGAGGCAGAGAGGCAGAGAGAGGCAGAGAGAGGCAGAGAGAGGCAGAGGCAGGTGGATCTCTGAGTTCGAGGCCAGCCTGGTCTACAGAGTGAGTTCCAGGACAGCCAGGGCTATACAGAGAAACCCTGTCTCAAAAAAACAAAAACAAAAACAAAAACAAAACAAAACAAAAAACAAAACAAAACAAAAAAGTAATTTGGGTTTACTTGTAATTTTTCATCACAAACTAACATTTTAACCCTGTACATGACTATGTTCATAAAAACTAGACAAGAGGGCTGGAAAGATGGCTCAGCGGTTAAGAAGATCACTGGCTGTTTTTCCAGAGGACCTGGGTTCAATTCTCAGTGCCCCATGGCACCTCACAACTGTCTTTAACTCCTGTTCCCGGGGATCTGACCCCCACACACAGACATACTTGCAATCAAAACATCAATGTGTACAAAATAAAATTCATAAATAAGTTATAAAAAAGATAGGTTTTTAAAAAACAACTAGATTGGAGCAGGGCACACTGGGGTGTGTTACAGTCTAAACTACTCAGGAGGTCAACGTGGGAAGTAGTCGGAGACCAGCTTGGGAAACATAGCAACAGACTCATCGATAAGAAAGAAAAACTGAAGGAAAGAGAGAAAATGAATTCTTGAGACATCATAGTTATGATACAGTCATTTTATCATATTGTATTTTAAGGAAATTCAATCTGTCTTTAATGAATCCGAGGCCTTAATGAAAACACAATCACCTCAATTGTTTGAGGAGAAAGACTTTCAGGGACGTATGTAAACCCAGCCCCCGGATCTTAAGGAGCTTGCGGGAGCTCCATCAGGCAACCCTGAGACATAGGTCTGATTGGCTCAGCACTCCAGTGTGCACTGGGTCCAGTTGGTCCCCGGCTCTTCTCAGCAAACACTAAGGGAGATGATGACATCACTGCTCGCACAGTGTTTTCAGTAATCTCTCCCTTATGCTCTGGGCTGTGTTCACAACAGAGGAAGTTTGATGTTGTTCCAGCTTCAAGACTGCTGATTCTCAGGACCTAAAACAGTTGAGTAAAGTGAAAAAGAGAGGGGGATGGTGAGACGGCTCAGCGGTTAAGAGCACTGACTGCTCTTCTGAAGGTCTTGAGTTCAAATCCCAGCAACCACATGGTGACTCACAACCACCCATAATAAGACCTGATATCCTCTTCTGGCGCGTCTGAAGACAGCTACAGTGTACTTATGTATAATAATAATAAATAAATCTTTTTTTTAAAGTGAAAAAGAGTCATATTTGTACATTTGGCCTTGATAATCTAAGTCAGTACACATATATATCTCATACTGATATAGATTGAAATACATGACATACAATATAAAAATATATGATATGTATGTGTATATATGTGTGTATATACAGTATATACATATTTGGATATATAATGTTTATATATGTGCATATATGAACACTATAAATAACTACTTCTATAGGGTCAAATTAGGGAATGTGGAAGGAAAAGTGGGCATGTCACTGCCAACTAGAATACTTGTTGTTGTTGTTTTGTTTTGTTTTAATTTTGTAGTACAATGAACCTATAGGAATGAAAAGTTAAATGTGATGTCATCAACTTTCCTTTCACATCCTTCTTCAGGCTTACCTGGGTAGCAAAGTGTCCTGAGGGACCAGCATACTTCATGGTTTCAGTAAGGGGGTTTTTATTTTTCTCTTAGGGATGGGTATTGTTAAAACACCATATGTCCACATTCTCTCCATTTGTAAAGTAAAAACTTTTCCTCCAATAGAAAATGTTAATAGAAATACCGAATCCAAACCACACTGGGCTGGCTCATCGTGCACGGGACACTTTATGTTGCTCTTATCGATGAAACAGGAAAAGGCAGGCAAAGTCTGTGAATGGAAATTGGCCTACTGGGGGAGGAAAAAAATCTCTAGGACATGCCAGAGATCAGGATGGGGGTGGTCTCCTATGGGGAATCTATGTGGACAACTCTAGCTGAGACTCCTAGCAGTGGGTGACATGAGCCTGAAGTGGCCACCACCTGAATCCAGGCAAGACTTCGAGTGGAGGGATAAAGACACCAACCCACCCACAAAACCTTTGACTCAAAATTTGTTCTACCTACATGAAATTCAGGGACAAAGATGGAGCAGAGACTGAGAAAATCACCATCCAATGACCGGCCCAACTTGAGACCCATCCCATGGGCAAGAACCAATCCCTGACACTGTCATGCTTGCAAACAGGAGCCTATCTTAACTCTTCTCTGAGAGGATCTATCCAGCAGCTGGCTGAAGCAGATGCAGACCCACACCCAAACATTGGAGATGCTCAGGAATCTTATAGAAGACCTGGGGGAAGGATTGAGGGACCTGGTTGTGATAAGGACTCCACAGGAAGATTAACAGAGTCAAGTGACCTGGACACTTTCAGGGCTCCTAGAGATTAAGCCACCAACCAAAGAGCATACATGGGCTGAACCTAAGCCACCTGCACATATGTACCAGATGTGCAGCTTGGTCTTCGTGCCGATCCCCCAACAACTGGAGTGGGGGCTGTCCCTGAATCTGTTTCCTGTCTGTAGAGCCTATTCCCCTAAATGGGCTGCTGCCTTGCCTGGCCTCAGTGGGAGAGGATGTGCCTAGTCCTACAGTGACTTGATGTGCCAGGGTGGGGGGATACCCAGAGAGGCCTCCATCCTCTCAGAGGAGAAGGGAATGGGAGGATGGGGGACTTGCGAGCAGGGTACTGGGAGGAGAGAGATGTAAAGTTGGTTAGTTAGTTAGTTAGTTAGTTAGTTAGTTAGTTAGTTAGTTAGTTAATGGAGAAACACACTAAGAAAAAATGGTATAAAGTAGATGTCACTATCATTGACAACTTCTCATCATTGATTTATCTGTCTCAGAGAGTGGGGGCAGGGTTAGGGTTGCTGATTGTTTTGTTTTGTTTTTCAACTCCCATTAACAGGTGTTATCAGATATTGCATCCTGGGAGCTGAATGAGAACAAAGATGTGTCCTGATAAATCCCTTTCTGTGTATCTCAACATGCATGCTCTTAAAAATGGATTCCCCTCTCGTCTTTAATTAGTTTGAGAGTTGTAGGGTGTATTTTCATCATATTCATCCCTCCCGTAATTCCTCCCAAATACATTTCTACCCTCCCACTAACATTGTGCTCTCTCTCTCTCTCTCTCCCCCATAGAGTGCAGTTGTACTGTCCAAATTCTATAGGATATATAACCCTCCACTGAAACATAGGTGATCTACCAAGGGCTTCACCCTTAAAGAAAACCAAGTCTCTCCTATCAGTTATCAATCGCCAACATCTCTTTAGCTGGGGTAGACTTCATGTCTGCATCTCCTCTCCATGCTGGGGTGTTGTCTGGCTAGAGCTTTTGCATGCTGTCACAACCAGTGTGCGATCAGATGCGTAAATGCTCTGCTGTGTCTGAAAAAAAAACAAAACACACACTTTTTCCTTATAGCCTACTGCCGCTGGCTCTCACATCTCTTCTCCAGCTTTTCCCCCATAATTCTGAGCCTTGGTAGGCGGGGTATGAGAAACCATTGTGGACTGAACATTCCCTGATCTTTTATTTTCTGAACATTCCCCACTTGTGGGTCTTTGATTAATTGCCATCCCCTGCAAGAAGAAGAAGAAGCTGCTCTAAGAAAGATTAAGAGACACACTCATCTATGGATATGATGACGAGTCGCTGTGATTGTTTTAATACTATCTGTGATGGCTATTCCTGGTCGTCAACATAAATACATCTGGAATGAACTACAATCCAGAAATGGAGGGCACATCTGTGGTCCAGATCATGAAGCTGGAAGACAAAGGCTTCTGACCGGGATCATGACATGGAGATCTTGAGGCATAGTGGCCATGAAAAGCTGAGGCCCAGGCAAGGTAGTATACGCCTTTAATTCCAGGAGATTGAGGCAAGAAGATATCTTATCTTGAGGCCAGCCTGGGACAAAGCCTGTTCCAGATCCAGTCGTGGTGACACACACCTTTAATGTGAGCCATGCCTTCTGCTGCAGGCCTACATAAGGTCATTGGAAGAAGGCGTGGTTCACTCACTCTTCTTTGCCTGCTTGCATACTTGTCTAGCACATCTACCGGAACATACTTCTTCAGGACTCCAGCTTATACAGAATAGCAGCTGAAACAACTACCCTTGCAGGACTGAGCAACTACTAGATTTTTGGACTTTCCATTTACAGCTGCCCATTGTTGAGCTAGTTGGACAATAGACTGTTAAGTCATTACAATAAATTCCCATAACATATTGAACATTCTTTAAGTTCTGTGTCTCTGGAGAACCCTAATACATTATACCTAATTTTCACAGTAATAGTTTAGGTTTTCCACTCAAGCCTATGGCCTGTCAATCCATGGGTTCTTTGCTTTGATAATCATGTCAGGTATGGCTTTCAACTTGTGGACCAGTCATATATCAAATAAGAAAGTGACTGGTTACTCTCGTATTTATGCCACTATTATACTGGTGGGCACTCCCTGCCAGGCTTCTTGTTATCATAGTTTACATCTGGGTAAAATTGATGACTACTTTTTTTCCTTCGTTAGCATGTACGAGCACCTTCTAGCACCAGGAATATTTGACAGTAGGTACTGAAGTTACAGGTCAGTACCAGAGTGATCTCTCCATGTTCTGGGACTCAAGTGTGTGGTGTCTTCAGTAATAGTATCTTGCCATCAAGTTCTGCAATAGCTTATAGTGTTTGGGGAGTATATGGGATTCCCATAGATAGATAGATAGATAGATAGATAGATAGATAGATAGATAGATAGATAGATAGATAGATAGACAGACAGACAGACAGACAGACAGACAGACAGATAGATAGATAGATAGATAGATAGATAGATAGATAGCAATCAAGTTCTGCAATAGCTTATAATGTTTGGGGGAGTATGTGGGACCTCACTGATCAACAACTCTACAAGAGGTAGCCCATTTCTGGTACTGAACACTTATTTGTTACCTATAGGTTCAGTTAGGGGCATTATTGCCCGATTATTATAGGGTAACTCCATTTAAAATTGTTTATATATGCACATGTGTACACTTCAGGAAGCTTTTATAGTAGTAGATTTCCATCTGGCTTTTCAAAATGCCTTTACAGTAAGTGAGCCCTCATTATATTCCCTCACCTACCCTGCCCTCCCGGCTCCCACCTCATTTAACCATTCCTACTCCATTATCTTCCTTTAACCCTTTAAACCATTGCACTCTGTTTCGGCTCTCTTGAGATGGCCCGGCATAGCCCCTTATTAATTTCATGACCTCTATGGGCACTGCAAATATAACACACACCCCCAATCATAAACAACACGTGACCCTTGCCTTTCTGGTTCTAGCTACTCACACTGTGGGTGATTCTTTTCCAGATCTGTCCATTTACGTGTGAATTTTATGATTTCCTCTTTTCTTAACAGCTGAATAATATTTAATTGGATAAATTTATCACATATTCATTATTCATTCATCAGGTGATGAGTATCTAGGGAGCAGCTGAGTACCACACAAAATGAGGTGGACCAGGTAGAGGTGGCCATTCCTCGCAAGCAGTTGTGAGGCTTGGGTGACCAAAATGGAGGCAGTTTGGGGAAGGGGAGCACACATGGTGACTCCACGTGTGGTAGCTAGAGAGTCCTCGCTAGGGAGCAACCTTTGATCAGGTGACTCATAAAGGCTAAAAATGTTGTATAAAAAGGATATTGCCCAAGAATCTCTAACAAGAAGTGTAGCAAGATTATTAGGCAGCAAGCATCATCAATGACTTCATCACATGGAACAAGCATCCAACAGGGCACTGAATGTGCCTTCTGAAATCTCTGTGTAGAACTAATCAGGAAAGGATGAGTGTTTCTGGGCTGATAGAATCACCTAATAGAAGGGCTTGCTAATGTGGAAGGTTTGAGAAAAGAAAAAAAGAGAGAGAAACCCTTAGGAATTTAGTGCAGGAAGCACTGTACTCCAGTAATCGAGACTCAAAAGGACACGTTCTAATTAGGGAAGACTGAAGCACATGTCATTAGGTACAACGCTAGAACAATGAGCATTTCATGACCCTGGGACTGGCAATGCAGCCAGTGCTAGGGTACTCTTCTCAAATGTATAAAGCCTGGGGTTGGATCTTCCTCGCTGCATAAGACTGGGTGTGGTAGAGAAGATGGGGACAGGAGGATCAAAGGGAGTTGGAAGTTAGCAGGGGCTACGTGAACCCTTGGTTCAAAAACAGGTAGAGGGTTAGAAATATGGCTCAGATATTAAAGGCTAAGGCTTACAGCCAAAAGTGCAGGGGAAGAGGGAGGGAGGGTAGAGAGAAGGGGGAAAGGGAGAGGGGGAGAGGAGGAGGAAAAGAGAGTGAGAGAGAGGAGGGAGGGAGAAGAAGAAGAAGAAGAAGAAGAAGAAGAAGAAGAAGAAGAAGAAGAAGAAGAAGAAGAAGAAGAAGAAGAAGAAGAAGA
>NC_034601.1:70099639-70123430 GCF_900095145.1 Mus pahari
GGGGAGGAGGAGGAGGAGGAGGAGGAGGAGGAGGAGGAGGAGAGAAGGAGAGAAGGAAAGAGACAGACCTGTAGATCTAAAAATATATACACTATGTACTAGTGGAGATCCATCCATGATAATGCTAAGTAGAAACCCAGTTTGAGATCTAGGTCGATGATAAGATAGGTTTAGGCAGAAATATCCAAATAGGCAAATACAGGATATTCACAGGTAAATAATCTCAGGCATCTTCAAACTTGTGTTTCTGAGGAACTTACATACCATAAGGCAATTAGAACAGAGTGTTAGCTCACCATCAGGGTTTCTCTGTATAACCCTGGCTGTCCTGGAACTCACTCTGTAGACCAGACTGGCCTTGAACTCAGAAATCTGCCTGCCTCTGCCTCCCAAGTGCTGGGATTAATGGCTTGTGCCACCATGCCCGGCTGAGTTAAGAGTTCTTAAGTGGCTCTGTGGTTAAGAGTTCTTCCTGCTCTTGCTAAGGATTCAAGTTCAGTTCTCAGTCCCCATGTTGGGTAGTTCACAACTGCCTACGTGTATCTCCAATGCCAGGGGATCAGGTGACCTCTTCTGATCTCCAAAGACATTCTTATACACATGTTCATAGACAGACAGACAGACAGACAGACAGACACACACACGCACACACACACACACACACACACACACCAGTACATACAATTTTATAAGAAAAAGAAATTAAGAAAAATGGAACCTCAACATATCTGGCATGGAAAGCAACAGAAAGTGACACTCTTCAGGACCAGTGGGACTCCCGGAGAAGAGGAAAGGAACAGTACCAGGAAGTGGAACCCAAAGAGCACACCCATGCCTGAAGCAAGGGGTGTGACAGAAAGACTGCTTTGCTGCACAACAAGCAAGCCAAAACAAATTCCTGAAGCTGAACAGGTGCTTGGGAAGTCCCTGCTTAGCAGACACCCAGCTCCCTTCGCTTCATCCGGAGAGACTAGAACACCCATCCTAGCCTCTACTTCATGAAACCAAATCCACATTTCCGGAATTCTTCAAGTTGTTCGACTTCCCTGACAGGAGGCCACTTCAGATGTGATCTGTTTCATTCTTTTATCAGTCCAGCTATGATGTCATGTACGAATGCTGTCGTTGGGCCCACGGGGACTCAAGAAAATTCCATGCTCTTAGGAAAGAACTTTGTCTGGTGTTTGACTCGGGAGCCTCTCCAAATTCAGGAAACGTGTTAATTGTTATTGCCTGCCTAATTACTAATATCAGTCATACTCTTAAAGGCACACAGATGCCTTTATTGCGAAACACTGTTGCTTCTCAAAAATCGTTTAGAAACAATTACCCAATTTGTTTTGATTAAGCTCCAGGGTTCTGACCTACCCACACACCTTGCTGGCCTACATCTGCCTTTTGTTTTTAAAAGTCACGTGTTCTTGCAGTAAGTCCATATCTACACCATGGACGGAGGAGAGGGGAAGTTCCGCTTGTAAGGAAACATAATGGTTCAGTACCGGGGAGCTAATTCTTTACAGTGTCGAAGCCATGACTTTCTGAATTTGAGTCAAGACTTAATGACTGAATTCAGTTTTTCTCTTCTAAAACATTAAACTACAGGAAGAGAACCCAAGAGGTTGTTTAAGAGGCCCTAACGGCTGATGGAAGTCACGTGATTGATATCCACTAAGGCCATGGGTTTGAGAGAATCGTCCTTTTTGTCTACCAAGTGGCTAGCTCCCCAGAGCCCTTGCTCTCCAAAGTCCTTCCTTTTCTTAGCTTGCACTTCCAATATTATCTCCCAGCATTTTCTCCCACATCCAAGCAGCTGTCCAGTCCAGTTCTCTTTGAGAGTAAGTTTGTGACTTTATTATTTCTTTTCTCTCATTCTCTTAGCATTATTCTTGTTTGCCCTCCTCATATGTACAGTAGTTGTTTATCCCATCAGTCACACCCCCATAACACTTGAATCAGAGCTCTAAGGTCTATTTTAGAACACCATTTTTGTTTCTGTCTTTTCAGTCACCAAATCCTGACATTTATCATGGCAAGATCTGCTTGACCATGTTTAAACAAAGGCTAAAAGTGTACATACATTAATTGTATACACATTGTATTGATTTTTACTCTGTAAAATAAATGTTTTGAAATAGTACCTGGGAATTATATTTCTCCTATTTTTTTAAATTGCACTTTACTTATTTTTTTAAAGATTTTTTTTATTTTATATGTGTACAGTGTCACTGTCTTCAGACACACCATAAGAAGGCATCTGATCCCATTACAGATGGTTAAGAGCCACCATGTGGTTGCTGGGAATTGAACTCAGGACCTATGGAAGAGGAGTCAATGCTCTTAACTGTTGAGCCATCTCTCCAGCCCAAAACTGCACTTTTTTAGATAATTCTCAGGTCCCTTTTAATCTTATATCTTCAGTTTGTAATTCAAATCTTTCAGGGTGACTTTGGGCAAGTTATTTAAATACTTTTCTTAAATGAGAAAAATGCTTCCAAATTTGGAAGTTGGGACAAGATCTGTATTACTGTAAGCCAAGGCTAAATATTTTATAAGGACAGAGTTTATTTGACTCTTCATTGACTGGAAGGTCCAAACAGTGTAACACCTACATTCTGGCAACAAGGTACTTTGTTGTGGTGTGATAGATGGGGAAGCAGAAAAGAAAACATCGATGATCCAAAGATACCAAGATGGAAGGTGGCCTATTTTTACAATGAGAGCTAATTCACTCCAGTATGACATAACTCACTTTATCTTATTTTATGTCATGTTTTAGGACAGGGTCTCACTATGTTTCCTTGAGTGTAACTCATCATATAGACCAGGTGGCCTTAAACTCACGGAGCTCTGCCTAGCTCTGCCTCCTGAGTGCTGGGATTAATACATGCACCGCCTGTCCCATCTCCAACGCCCTTTGTGAGGACAATATCAATTGTAGGAACAGAGACTGGTGACTTCAGTTATCTTCCAATAGGTCCCATCTCTTAAAGTTTCCCTAACCTTGACATTGCTGTGTGGGGAGCTAAGCTTCCAGGTCATATACCACAGGGGAACAAGCCAGACCCAAACCCTAGCAAGGATTGAATGAACTTGATTTGGATTGCTTTAGTAAATGACTGTTTTTGAGTCATGGCCTATCAAGTGTATATTCAGGATATAGACACAGATAGGTCTCTATCCTGGGGTAAGTTACAAGCTAGAATTAGAATTAGTAGATTTAGAATCTCTGTTTCTGCCTTCTCTCCCTGTTCATTCAGTTATACACTATCCCAACTGTGAATACTGTGGGAGAAAGCTTCACGCTTAATATTTCTTTCTCATGGAAGCTAACCCAGCATCGCAGGCCACTTTCTCCCAAAAGAATGTATGATTTAGAAATAGCAAGGCCAGCAGGAACAGGCCAACATTAGAAGGGAGTGCTGTGATTTCAGAGGTATGTTGTGGGAGTAACAAGCCAGAGTTTGCCCAGACTTAGAACAGCATTTAAGATTTCTTTATCTTATGAAGGAAGGAATAAAATTCTGTTTCATTATCAGAGGAACAAATTAAACACAATGATTAATTTTCTGGTGCTGTCATTTTATGTATGAGTTTCAGCATTCAAACAATTTAATAAGAGGGTTAGGCCATTCTTTTCAAAACAAGACACATAATGATTTTGGTTTCCAGGAAAGCTGCCCAGGCATTTAAAAAGTCTATAATCAAAATTTCATTTTGAAACCAGCTTTGCTGGCCTGATTTATATTACTTAAGAAACAACCATGTCTCTTTGCCAGTCAAGCATATATGCTTACAATGTGGCCCGACAACACCAGGGGTGTTTTTTTTTTTTTTCTTCTGCAAATGAACAGGGTAATTTATTCACAAAGATATATGTTAGTAGTTATTATTTGAAAATACTAAATTAAGAAATTTTATAATGCTGAAGTTTCCTTTGAAAACAACAACTATCTGGCTGCTGTTTTCTGTGGGGTTTGGCTCAGTGTGTTCTTATAACCAGATTTATTCATCATACATAGTTTATTACCATCAAAATAGAAAGCAGGAATTCCACAGAGGGACTTATACACAAAAGGTGTTTCAAAGGAAAGAAGTCTACCCAGCAAACATAGATACTATTTAATTTTCAGATACCAGAATTAAGACAAGGAAAAAGCATTACTTGACATCCTTGCACTATCATGGGAAGAGATAAATACAGAAAGCCACGGTACAAGACAAGGTGAACCGTATCTGAAAGGAGGCAGCTGGGCAGGGACACAGGAGCAGAGAGCAGTAACGAAGCTGGGGCTGGAGCTGTCTGAGAGGAAGAGATCCCTGGTGTCCCAGAAGAGTGGGAGCCATGTGATGGAAAAATAGGGGAAACAATTGTTGGTAGGATCAAAAGGACCTTTGGAAGCATGGAGTTATAAAGTTATCATGGAAATCAAGAATGCCTTTGGAATGTGGTCCGTGAGGCTGGTATGGTTTAGCTGTGCCTGCTCATGAGTAGTCCTATCTGAATTTCTCAAGGTGTTGGGAAATCGTTATGTATGGGAGGTGCCAGTCATTTTATAGCAGGATCCTGAAAGCCTTATATTTATATTACCATTGGCTGTTCTGACCCCTGTCCACTGTCTCTGCCTGCCACAAAAGTTTGTAAGGACTTCGAATTCCTATCACTTTCCACTCTCTTGCCTTGTGGTACCAAGGGTGGAACCCGAGGCCACGGACACCCTAGGCAACCACTCTACAACCGACTATGATCTTAGTCCTTGGAACTTCAAACTTCTAGACTTGAGCATAACACTTGGTTTCTATTTTCAAGGTGTGGGACAAAGAGGTTAATTCTGTTGCAAAAAGACACTTGGGATGTATGGCTGAGGGAGAATCTGTGTAGTCTTAGTGGAAACAAGGATGTCCTGGAGACTGAGCAAAAATTCTGTAACATTGTTGCAGTTTTATAAGACAAAATGGAATATGCTCTTATGGCCCTTAGCTCTATTTGGGGTCCAGAGGTTCTGTCCTTTGCAAGGTGAGAACTGACTAGTGTATTCAGCAGTACCAAAAGAAACTTGACACCTTAACAGAAAGGCAAAACTTTGTTTACTTAGAGATTTGAAGATTTGGTTGATACTCATTCATCACCTAAGGCATTAACAGCAGGAGTTCGGGACACTTTGTAGTCACAAATAAATGTAACTGGGGAAGTTATAGAGCCCTGATATTCACTCTTAATTTCTCTTATTGAGACACAAGGGTGTAATATGTGCTGAGATGGCTCATCTAAAGTAAGAGCTATATATGTATATATGTTGTTTGTTTGTTCGTTTGCTTATTTATTTATTTATTTTACCAGTGATTAGACCATTGTTCAATTATTACTCAATGGCTGTGAGATACAAGGAAAGGTTTCTTGGGAACATTTTGGGGGATTCTCCTTTTGAAAGTGCTAGATTTGAAGCCACTCTATGTCTTGTGGCCTATGAACAGAGGACACAGTACTGGCTCCTCCACAAAGTTGTTTTAAGACTCCAAAGTCAAGTTAATTTGAAGCCCCAGGCTGGGTATAAAGGCAAAAAGAGCTAGGATATGGGGTAATAATATAATTCAATGTCGAGTCTGTCTCGCTCCAGACATTCACTTTACTTATTCCCATTGTGATAATAAAAACATCTCTTTAACACACACTGGTTATTTTGTGATTGCGTGTGTGTGTCATACAAACCTCCTTCTTGACTCATTCTATGTCACTCTCTACAATTCCTCCCATATACTCTTGGCCCCAAGATCAGGGTTTTCTATTCATGTAGGAAATTGACATACACTGTACAGTGTCTTCTATTCAAAATCTACCATTCACCAGGGTGATCAGGAAATCATACTTAACATCCTTATGTCAGATTCAGTGAAGTCTATCCTTTTTTTTTTTAAGATTTATTTATGTGAGTACACTGTAACTGTCTTCAGACGCTGCAGAAGAGGGAGTCAGATCTCATTACAGATGGTTGTGAGCCACCACGTGGTTGCTGGGATTTGAACTCAGGGCCTTCGGAAGAGCAGTCAATGCTCTTAATGGCTGCGCCACCTCTCCAGCCCCAGTAAAGTCTATCCTAAAGATCTTTAAGTTTACTCATCCCACTCACTTCCTAATTACTCTCCCATAAGCCCCACCTCTCCACTTTGCTAACCACAAAGTCCTATCCCCGACATATCTGCCACATTAACTCCCTTCCTGGGGGAAGCTGGTTGTCCTGCCTTCCTCTTGGGTTCCTTTCTGGTTTCACATTAGCTCAGTTACTTCCCATTTTCTTTCTTTCCTGCACTAGAAAGAGGCCGGTGCTTAGACCTCTTATAACCCCGCCAGTGCTCGCATCAGTCCCTTCCTCTTCTTCTGCCCTTCTACTCTCTCAGTTTCTAGCTTTTCACAGCCAGTACAGCGGGGAGGGGGGTCTGCTGGAGAAAACGCACATAATTAAAGGGAGTCCGCTAAGCTTGTTTGCAGCTCATTTGGACTTAAGTGCTTAGCTTCTGTGTGTGTGTGTGTGTGTGTGTGTGTGTGTGTGTGTGTGTGTTGGACTTCCCCATGTCTCTCATGTGTCTGCATTTTGCTTCTGTGTCAAAGAAGCATAGCACAGAAATACCTTTCCCCTTCTCTCCCCGGATGTTAATGGTCTTGTCATTTTTTGCCCACCCTCATGCTTTAACCAGTGAATAGTCATATCTATGTGCAAATCTACAGACATGGCTTCCTCTGTTCTGTTCTCACGGGGGCTGGCACCATTTCAGTCAACGCTGGCACACTCGGTGGCAGCCATTTCTTGAGCTATACCTAATCAAAAAAGGAAGCACTCACACTCACAGCGGACAGCAAGGGAAGTGGCTGAGCTATGGAAAGGTTAGCTTTCAGCTGTCTTTCCTTTTCCTCTTAACTCCCTGTGACTGACTTTTGACTAAAGCGTCCTGGTGAGTGTGAGGAGCCCCCAAAGGGAGCAGACTTTCTGAATAGCTCTGTCTGCCTGGAAAGGGTAAGTCATGTATCGCAAAACTGCATTTGTGGTGATCATGAGCACAAGGGAATCTCCGTTAAAAGGGTATTGAAAGTTTCGGGAGCTTGCAGGAAAAATTCTAGCAAAAGGACAAGAATCAGAGCAGCTACAGATGGTTGGGAGGCTGCCAGCACCTAGACAACTAGCTGGTGGGAGGAAGGGTCACTATAGACACTATAGCACCCACATACTATGTGCATCACACACACACACACACACACACAATTTTTAAAAGTTCCTGACTAACCTGGCCTGGCTTTAACTTTTTCAAATACCTCTTGCTTATTTTACCGGAAAAGGAAAATGATAATTTTCATTGTAACACAGGCAACCATGTTTAAAACCATGGTGGTACCTACTGCCTCTGAAAATGATGCCAAGAAAAATGATAATTAGCAGGATAAGTAAGCAACTGACCACTTACTTTAAAAGATATCATACCTTTGATCTAATTTCCAGGATAACTACCATTTCTTTCACCAGATCTCATTTCTATTAGAAGAAGAAGAAGAAGAAGAAGAAGAAGAAGAAGAAGAAGAAGAAGAAGAAGAAGAAGAAGAAGAAGAAGAAGAAGAAGAAGAAGAAGAAGAAGAAGAAGAAGAAGAAGAAGAAGAAGAAGAAGAAGAAGAAGAAGTAGTAGTAGTAGTAGTAGTAGTACAGGTAGGGAATCCAAGGTTGAAATGTGAACAGGCTTTCTATAAAACTACAGAATAGCCTTGACTGAAAAGATACCATGTAGTCAGCTATAATGGTGTGCACATGCTTCTAATCCCAGCACTTTGGAGGCAGAGGCAGGTGTATCTCTGTGAGCTCAAGTCCAGTCTTGTCTACAAAGTGAGTTCCTGAATAGCCATGGATATGCAGAGAAACTCTGTCTCAAAACAAAAACACAAAAAAACAAAAACAAAACAAAACAAAAAAAAACTAAATCAAAACAAAACAAAAAGATTTCACATGCATAAATAGAGAGGCACCAAGTCACCAGCACTTGAGCTACAATCCTAGCTCCCTAATGTATTTCTTTAAAGAGAATATGTATTTATTTTTATTTGATAAATATGAACGTTTCCTGCCTCTATGTGACATGTGTGCCTGGTTACCAAATCTTCTGATGGGAATTACAGACAGTCATGAGCATTTATGTAGGTTGGAAACAAACCCAGGTCCTTGGTAAGAGCGGCATGTTCACTTAACCACTGAGCCTTTCCTCCAGCTCCCTAGGATGCTCTCAAAAGGGGGTTCTGGGTCCAGCAAATGCTTCTGCAGGTATAGGTACTTGCCTGATGGCCTGAGTTCAATCCTACATAGTAGAAGGAGAGACCAAATCCCACATGTTGTCCTTGCGGTGTATTGGTGCATCATGATGCTTTCATGTACACCGGCAAGTACATATGCACAAGTACACACTAACTTAAATATAATAAAATTAATGTAAGGAAAAGACAACACAGTCTACATAATATTGGCATGGCAAACACACTGAGAGCACACAGCATTGCAGAGATGGTTCCCTGGTGGTGAACATGACTGCCTACCGTACCCGCTTCTGTGTCGAGCAAGGGTGTGGGAGCCCCAGGGAGGATTGTTGGAACTACTTATTTGCTTCACATGCTATCATTATCATTACATCACTGGGAGCTTGGGTAGACATTTGTTTACCTCTGTTACAGTCTGGCAAGTTCATGTTCAAAATCTTTAATTAGAAGCCACATTTCTCTAGACTGTTCTGACGCTAGAGCAAAAGTTACGCACTCGCACTTGTTGAGATTTCTTCCTTTTCTCTCAGTTGTCACAGTTGTCTATGACCAAGGACAAAGCCAGCTCTCTTGGTGTTCAATGTAGGAAATACTGTTCCATGCCATTTCATAATAATATTCACAGATTCAATAGTTGGAACGATCACAAATCTTTACTAGTGCGCATGTACTTTATGTTAACCATGGCTTAATGGTTCTAGACGGCATTTTGTGTTTCTTATTTGCTTATGTTGCTGTGTTTAAGGTCAGGACTTAGTGGCTTTATATGTTATTTTATGTTTCTTATTTACTTGCCATGGTTGTGGTCAAGGTCTTTACACTTTGTGTCCATACACTTTGTGTCCATGTCCACTTTGTGGCATGCAGAACTGCATTGTGGTCTGAAGCCTGGTTCTATTCCTTCTAGATACCTCCCATTCTCTAAATTTAAAAATAACTCTCTTGTATGCTTAATGTTATCCTGGTGTTCATTTTTGAAGACCTGAACTGATGCAAGCAATAGGGAAAGTTGTCCAAGAAAGCAGTGACATCATGGTATGGAATGATCAGTCAACTACGTCTCAATAGCCATCACATTATGTGAGGTAGCAAAAGCTCTCTGTTACTGTTTCTTCTGTATGTGTACACACATGTAGGCATGCTAGTGCAGACATACATACATGCATACATACATGTGTATGTGCAGAAGTCAGAGCTCAGTACTGGTATCTTCCCCAGTTGTTCTTCATCTTAATTTATGAGAAAAGAATTCTCAATGAACCTGGAGCATATCCACTCAATAGTCTGGCTCTCCTAGCCAGCTCCAGTGACCCTCCTTTCTCTGATTCTTTAGTGGTGACATTATAGGTGCTATGCTAGCTTTGTATGGATGCTGAGATTCAAACATAGGTCCTTTGTCATATGGTAAGCACTGAAGTAAACCTCTTGACTGTGGAATTTAATGCTTAGAGCTAGGATGATATATAGGAATGTTCATAATAAAATGGCCCATATGTAGAAATACACATATAAAATGACATAGCATAATGATCAACAAGCAAGGTTACTGTCAGGACCTATGGCAGGTCCCCAAGTCTTTTTTCTTTCATAGAGGAATTCTGGCCAGGGATCACATCCAAAGACCTGGTTCTGTGTGATCCAGGTGGAATACAGACACTCCCATAGTTCACACCTTCAATCCCTCTGGCTAGAACACAGACACACCTCTAGTACACACCCCTTTTACTGTGCCATGAGTGTTGAGATGTCAGAGGTATGAACAGTTTGTGTCTTGCATTCTAAAATTAGTCCTTCCCTCCCTTGGAGCAAAAGTTAACTGAATCCTGTCCATGTTTGTTTTCATGCTTGTTCCAGTGATTCCATATTTCTCTACACCTGGAGAGAATTTCAAAGCATTAATTATTATCTGCTAATTGCTGTGAGCCTACTACATATTCAATACAGTTTCCATTCAGTAGACCAGCTTTATCAGACCCCATAAATTGTTTATTTTCGTCTTTCTCCCGAGTACTTTAATGTCTCTTTAGAGGGAGAGGGGGAAATCTGTAATTTTAAAAGTATAGTCCGGGCTGGTGAGATGGCTCAGTGGGTAAGAGCACCCGACTGCTCTTCCGAAGGTCCCGAGTTCAAATCCCAGCAACCACATGGTGGCTCATAATCATCCATAACAAGATCTGATGCCCTCTTCTGGAGTGTCTGAAGACAGCTACAGTGTACTTACATATAATAAATAAATAAATCTTTAAAAAAAAAAAAAAGAAATTTCAGAGCCATCCCATTTAAAATAAATAAATAAATAAAAGTATAGTCCATCTCTCAAAGTATCTAGACTAGTAAGCATTTTTAAAATGCATATCTAAGATATATAATTCCAAAGATGTGTTGTGCAGTATATCCTATGAGAACCATAAAAAATACATAGTGAGCCTTGAGGGAACTGCATCTCTTATCAATATACTTCAGAGATTGAAATTGAGGTGATAACATTTATTAACAGCTTATAACTTTAATCAAAATTTATTGTAATGGTTCTGTTTTAAAAAAAAAAAAAAACGAATGAACATCAAAGTCTCCTCCCAATTCTGCTCTATTCCCCTTAGAATGAATCTTCTTATTCCAGTTGTTGCTATGGTTACCAGTCATGTCTTAACTGTACTGTGAAATCTTTTGCTTTCTGCCCTGGGCTTCTCCATCCTAGATGTGGGAGATGCCTATAGGAACCTGTCCAGATATTCTGATGCATGGACAGATTTCAAAGTTGAAAATATTAACATTTCATGTGACATCATTTGACCAATGAATAATGGGAAACTGGACAGATATCTGTCTTCTTTCAAGTGGGTAACATTGAGCCATGTTCTCCAGAGTCTCCTGTTGGTAGTAAAATCAAGACCCAGCTACTCACAATGAAGGTTACATTGATAATAAGTTCCTTATTTGTGTTTCTTGGGTTTACCATCTCCACCCCAAAGACATACTGATCTTGTTTTAGGAAACTCAGCAAAAGGCAGAGAAACAGAATTGACATCCCATAGACCTGTTGGTAAAGATACCTCACCACCATGAAGGTGAGAGTAGCCTTTATCAACTGGTTAGCAAATCTTATTTAAAAGTACTGAGTGTGGTTAAAACAAAGTGGTCCAAGCCCAACAGTAGGTATTTAAAAAAAAAAAAATTTAATATTCAAATCTTTAAAAGATTCCAGACTCAGCAGATATCTTCAGCTGGACAACCTGAATTCTACTGGGGAATTTTAGCCATGTGTGGTGAAGTGCTTTGAATGAGCAAGGAGAGATAAGAGGACTTTGTGCCTCACTTTTGCTCTCTGACGTCACCTTATCTCTCCCTGCCCATTCAGAGCACTTCAGCACTCAAGACAAGCCACCATTTTTTCCTTCTCTGTTTTGAGCTCTGCAATATCAGCTTGTCCCTTCTCGATTAGGGAGAAGATGTTGTCTCTAACAGATGATTAAAAGTGGATCCAACTGGTAACTGAATGAGGAATCTGCTGTCTTTCGTGGGTAGACTAGATGGTTAATAGGTTCTTAAAGTGTTTCTTGAGCCGGGTGTAGTGGTGCAGGCCTTTAATCCCAGCACTTGGGAGGCAGAGGCAGGAGAATTTCTGAGTTCGAGGCCAGCCTAGTCTACAAAGTGAGTTCCAGGATAGCCAGGGCTACACAGAGAAGCCCTATCTGGGGAAAAAAACAAAACAAAACATGTTTCTTGAACAACCACCATCCTTTCTAGATTTACACACCAATAGGATACTCAAAATGTCAAGTACAGAGCAAATAAATGCCCCTTATACCCCTTAGTTCTAATTCTTGTTGCCTTTTCTGACAGTATATATTATCATTAATTGGGTAATTTTATTGTCTTTTTCGAAGTGCTTCAGATAAATTCTACTCATTGTAGAGAATCTTGGTTTGGTTTTTTTGTTTGTTTGTTTGAGTTATTATTGAGAAAGTTATCCTTGAGAGAAGTGGAAGAGGAGCTTTAGACCAAGAAATCTAATCTCATTTGCGGAAGCATTTATCAGTAAAAATCGGTACGTAAATTCATTATATCACAAGGGGTTGACCTCTCTAGGAAGCACAGTGTGGTGATTTGAATATACTTGGCTCAGGGATTGTCACTATTAGGAGGTGGGGCCTTGTTTGGAGGAAGTGTGTCACGTTGGAGCTGGGCTTTGAGACCCTCTCCTAGATGCTCAGGATACAGTCCTCTCCTGGCTGCAGTGAGATCAACATGTAGAACCTTCAGCTGGTCCTGAACCATGCCTGCCCAGAAGCTGCCACGCTTCCCGCCTTAGTGATAATGGACTGAATCTCTGACCCTGTGAGCCAGCCGCATTTAAATGTCTTTTCTAAGAGTTGCCTTGGTCATGATGTCTCTTCACCACAATTGAAATCCTAACTAAGACACTCGACTTTCCTGAAGCTCAAGCCTATTACTTAAATAACAGGGGAGTGAAAAAAAAAAACAAAAAACATTATTAAGAGTTTATGATGGATTTAAAAAAAAAAAAACCTGTGTCTACTTTGGACATATCATTTCTAACTCTCAAAACAAGTCAGCCAGGAAATATATTACCTTCATCTTCCACTTAAAGAAAATAGTAATTGAAGGGCAGACAGCTGATAAAAGAATACGTCAATTAGAATGAATATCATCATCATCACCAGCATCACTGATGTCATCACAATTCATTCAGACTTATGCGCATACTTGTGACCACATCTTGATTGAGCATCTTACATTAATAATTCCTTGAAGTAGTCACATTGTGCTCTTTCTGTAAAAGGAGCTGTGTAATTTGAAGGTTGACTTCAAGGTCATGTGGTGAGTATTTGCATCTTTGGGACTTAACTGAGATACGAAGCCCTCTAAAGCCTTTAAACGTGATGCTAAGGTTCAGCCTGTCTCAACAGTAGCGTTTCTATCGCACACATGTCAAGAGAGGTTCCCTTTCCCACTGTCGCCCCCAGCATCTGACTAATGCTGCTCTCTTCAAGGAACTATGCATATCTCCAGTTTAAGCAATGTGCAAAACAGCTGATGCGAATAAAACTTCTCCCTTCGAGGCCTTATCTTCTGCACAGTACATTCTTTGGTTTAACAAGACCTAAAGATAGCCCTGGAGGGCTGACCGGGGAAACATCAGTAACTTACGTGCCTCGGTGAAGCCTCAGACAAAAACGTAAATGGAAAAATAGACACATTTCACGGTAAATCAGCTCCATCTGTAAGATTTCCTACAATGGGGGTAAGCAGCTGTGCCACGACGGGAAACTACTCTGTCAGTTGATTCTGCTGTCTTCCTCATGTACAGTGAGTGTTCTTTTCTCACGGGACAGAGCACTCTGTCTCCAGAACGCAAGAAAGGGGGCAATGACTTCCAATGGAGTTGGTATCACAGCATTGTGGATTTTAGGGAAGAGTCTTAGGTGTGTCTTTAACCCCACAGACTCTAAGGATAATATAAAATGGGACTGTGGTGGGGTCGCCTTATCCATGCTTACCAACAGTGTCAGACAGTTTATTCTTATTTAGCTTCACCAAATGCCCAACTTTTCCTTTTGAACCCACTCCCTAAAGTGTATCTCCAAAAAAAGTAAGCATGATTCTTTCGAGAATTCTTTAAAATAGATGGGATACAATGATATGAATTTATACTACAGAAAAGAAAATTTCAAGTACATCTTCACATGTAAACTGTTCTCGCTGGTTCTGTATGTCAACTTGACACAAGCCGGAGTTAACATAGAGAAAGGATCCTCCCTTGAGGAAATGCCTCCATGAGATCCAACTGTAGGGCATTTTCTCAATTAGTGATCAAGGGTGGGAGGGCCCATTGTGGGTGGAGCTATCCCTGGGCTGGTAGTCCTGGGTTCTATAAGAAAGCAAGCAGAAGCAAGCCAGTAAGGAACACCCCTCCATGGCCTCTGCATCAACTCCTGTTTCCTGACCTGTTTGAGTTCCAGTCCTGACTTCCTTTGGTGATGAATAGCAGTATGGAAGTATAAGCTGAATAAACCCTTTCCTCTTCAACTTGCTTCTTGGTCATGAGGTCTGTGCAGGAATAGAAACCCTAAGACATAAACCAAGATGAAAATGCATGGAAAGAAGTAGATTCTACCATGACTCCTTTGAGAAAGGCTCATGACCCAACAACTATGCACATAAGTTGTCTATTCACTTGAAGGTACTCTGTGACGTCCTTAGTTCTATGATGATTACATATTCCATTTTACACAAGAACAGGTTTGGATTGTACTTGAAACTTAAGCAGAAAATGAAGAGTCCTAATTACAATTTGTCAGTCTGTGGAAAAACACATTTGTGTTGAAGATATAGCTCAGCTGGTAGAGTGCCTGCCTACTATGCATGAAGTCCTAGGTTCGAACTCCAGGACCGAATAAACTAGGCAGATGGTTCAGGCTTGTGGATGGTCATCCTCGGCTGCAGACGGTGCTGAAGCCAGCCTAGGATATAGAGACCTTGTGTGAGAAAAAAGAGGAACAGCAAATAAATCACCTTTACTCCCACCTTTCATGTTTCTTGGGCCATTTCGGCTTGTTTTCACTATCCTTCCCTATTGGGTTCTCTGCTAATGGAGACAAATGAGTTGCCATATCATACCATCTCTGTTAGAAGACACTTCCCAAAGAGGACCATCAGCTGGCTCTAGCTGACTTTTCATCCTTTGATTTCAGTGTTACCCATTTATAGCATCTGGATGTCAGCGTGAAAGTAGAAGCCTGGGGTTCGTCTGACAATCTCGGTTTTTTTTTAAATAGGGACTCATCAACACAGGCTCCCGAGGTGTACCTTCGTGGGTTTATTTCTTCACTTTCTGTTCAGGTTCCGAGTCACAGGAGCCAGCATGCAGGCTGGGCCAGCCCCCCCCCCCCCCCCCGGCAGGAGGAAAGGATGCTTTGCCTCTGCATAGCTTTGTTCCCCCAAAAATAAGAAGCAAGGGAGATTTGAAGTTTGTTGAGAGTCCTGCTTAAAAGGGGTTCTCATGTAGTCAGACCTTGTAAAGAAGCCATGTTTTAAAGCTGCACATAAAATGATAGCGGTAAAGAGCTCAGAAGTATCTTAGGAATGCCAGCTCCTCTCAGAGTTAAGAATTCAGGTCCCCGTGTTTCTGCTTCCTTCCATGTTCCTTGCACAGGGGTCACCCTCAGAGAAACCCCGCGTCCTACAGTGACTCTGAATCGCCTTAAGTTTCCTCCACTTCTAGGGTCAAATGCATAAGTTCTAATTCTAAATATTTTTGATGGAGTTCAATTTCAAAACATGAATCCTTTAGGAATCCTTTTTAGGAATTTATACTAATTGAAATTCTGTATTTAACAGATCTTTATGGCTCTATGTCAATGGCATGCAAGAGAAGTTGAAAAACTATTTTTATAATAGAAGTCTTGGGTGACAAGGGACATTCAAGTAAGGAAGCAAGCAAGCAAGAGGGGTTTTTTGTTGTTTGTTTGTTTCATTTTGGTTTTGTTTTTTAATAATAATGTTCTTTCTTCTTGGTGTTTTAAAAACCAAATACCAAAGCTGGGCGTGGTGGTGCACACCTTTAATCCCAGAACTCAGGAGGCAGAGGCAGGCAGATTTCTGAGTTCGAGGCCAGCCTGGTCTACAAAGTGAGTTCCAGGACAGCCAGGGCTACACAGAGAAACCCTGTCTCAAAAAATCAAAACCAAAACAAAACAAAACAAAAAAACAAATACCAGCATACCGTATTTTCAGAAAGAAATTAGACTTGACAGATTCCCAATAAAATGTGTTTATAAACTGTATTTAAATCTCTCACTAGTTCTGCAAGGTGTTTTAGTCAAGTAAGGAGTCTCGAAAATAAACGGAAACACCGACAACCAAACTCTAACGCCGTCTTGTACTGAAAGTCTTGCATTGACTTTGGTGCCTTCCTGACTTTGTAGTTTATCAAAATCCCTGTGTCAGCCAACATTCAATACTTCCTCCTCCTGGCTGCCCCTTGCTGATACACTGATCTTTTCTGATTTTAAAGGTCCATGCTAAGAGGATAGGAGATTGAGAGCTTTATACACACGTATGAAGTTGATAATTTAAGTCCCATGTTACTTTAGGAAGGGGCATGGGTTGTGTGTCTTAGGGTTTTATTGCTGTGAACAGACACCATGACCAAAGCAACACTCATAAGGACTACATTTAATTGGGGCTGGCTTACAGGTTCAGAGGTTCAGCCCATTATCATCCAGGCAGGAACAATGGCAGCATCCAGGTAGGCATGGTGCAGGAGGAGCTGAGAGTTCTACATCTTCATCTGCAGGTTGCTAGCAGAATACTGCTTCTAGGCAGCTAGTGTAGGGACTTAAAGCCCACGCCCACAGTGAGACACCTACTTCAACGAAGCCACACCTACTCCAACAAGGCCACGCCTCCAAATCGTGCCATTCCCAAGGCCTAGCACATATAAACCATCACAGGTTGTGACAGGAAGTTGTATCCATTTTCCCCTCAGACCAGTCCTCCTCTCTCATCTTCCTCTTGGCTTCTCTGACCTCATTTCTTCTCTTTCTCTCCTACATCCTACTTCTGTCTATCTTGGTGACGCCCTGCTTTGCCTCCTCAGCACGGATTCCACCTTACGTCCAGTCTGCAACATAGCATGCTTACATCATCGCAATCACCTGAAAGTTGATGCTCACCCTCTAGATTTTCCTGTCCACCTACACATGGAAAGCTCCCCTGTTAGAAGCCCTATCTACCTCTCCATCATATTAGGATCACCCTTGCCAGATGTGGCACACCTTTTACTAGTATAACCTACTTCCAAGAAAACAAACCAGTTGCCTCACCCTTTGATTAGCCTCAGATATCTCTCCCCACTCGGTGCTACCCACTGCTAGCTGTTTTGGAAACAGGTTCATGAGAAAAGAGTGGTCGTGACTTTGTGGTTGGGGTTCTGTGGCTTTAAATTATTCCATCCCCGCCCCTACACTCTTTCAGGGTCTGCCCAGCGTGGTGGGCAGTGGGGACCTGGACTGCGTGTCCAACCATTTCCAGACTTTTATATCAGGGGAGAGGTCCCATGCATTGTCAAATTTAAAATTAGTACTTGTACATATGACTTCTTGAGAGTCCAGGAAAATGACTTAAAAAGGGGTAAGATTTTTTTCATAGGGTGTTTTCTTTGTGAGCATATGAACAAGTATTATTTGGGGACTGATGACTTGCAGGAGTACAACCCTAGTTACACAAAGATCTGGCTAATGCTTGGAAGTCCCACTTATGAGAAGTTCACTTCTGACATGTAGAGGAAAGGGGCTTGATTGCTTCTCCCAGCAATAGCTTTCCTTGTGCTACTGGGTAGTGTTTTGCCTCCTTTTACAACACAAATTTGTGGGAAGCGGGTGTGACCGTGGCTTCGGCCTTGTGAACCAAGACTGTGACGACCCTGGCTCACTGCCAAGCCCCGTGATTCCCTGCTTGTTTACCAAAAACCTGATTATGCGCACCTGAGTGATTACACGCTGTCCGCCTGACGTATAGCGTCATACAGCATGATATTGAGTCACTGGCCTATCAACACCCACCCTGTCTGCGTGCATGGCTCGCGTATAGAGCGTGCTGAATGCTGATTGGATGAGGAGCGATGAGAGACGAGTGCAGAGGGTGGAAGGGGATAAATTGGGTGATCCCAGAATAGAGAGCTGAGCTGTGGAGAAGCAGGGAAGCTGAGAAGCAGAGGGTGAAGCTGAAGAGCTGAGGAGAAGCGGAGAAGCAGAGGGGAGAAGCTGAACTGCTGTAGAGAGCTGGGGTGAGCTGTAGAGAGAATAAAGGAAGCTGCAGCGGGAAGCTGTGAAAGCTGCTCAAACCCTGCCTTGGCGAATGTGTTGTCTTTGCCCCACCTCTGCAGGACAGAGGTCAGGGCACGCGACACAAATTTACATTGAAACACATATATATACAATATCCATATTGTGTGTACCCATGTTAGGAATTTGGGTATATGTGATATATATATAGAGAGAGAGAGAGACATGCATACAGAAATGTGAATATAAGCAAAATAGTTTATAGTATTTGAAGAATCTATAAAACATTTCCATCCAAAAATTATATTTCAAAGGCAAATTTAATCCTAGAAAGGTCATATTTCTCATGCATTTGAAATGAACACTTTAGAAACCAAGTTTACCTGAATCATAAAACATGACAAAACGTTTACTTGTAGGTTCACATGTTTTAATCAGCACCCCATTTGTATAGCTCTGTAAAATTGAGTTTCTGGTGTTTTTCCAATGGTTGTGTAATATAAAGAATGCTTTTGAAAATGTTTGTTGGTAACAATTGTCAATGTTATCTTTTAAATGTTTAAATCTTAAAACATTCACAACTGCAGTCATCCCCAGAAAACATTGTTTTGTTTTGTTTTGTTTTTCTTCTGTTTTGCTTTGGGAGTTGTAAACCTACGAACAGTTACAAGAATGAACTGCTCTTCCTACATGGAACTTGACCATATTTTAATCTTTCTAATCTCCTTTCCATTCTTTTTCATTCTTGAAAATAGTTTACAGATCTCCCTAAATGCTGAAGCACTAACTTTCCAAAAATAAAAACATGTTATCTTATATTCTCTTACACAACCACATTTCTTGAAATCTAGATTAGCGCTGATACAAGACTGCTTTCCAAAAAGCATTTCCCTCTTTCTGTCCTGGGGAACAGAGTCTATTCCATGTAAGCTCACACAGCCTTTGAGTGCCTCTTATGCAACATGGCTTTAAGGCCTTTTTTTTTTTTTTTTCCTTTTGGCTTGTTTGTTTTCAGTCCAGAACAGTTCCCTCTTCTCTGTTTGTCTTCGATGGCATTTTCTTATTTATAGAGTAGCGGTCACTTGGTTAATAGAATGCTCCTGTCTTGGTTTTGTCTGATCATTTCCTCATGCTTTTTGACAGGTTATGCATTTGGGCAAGAACAGCACAGGAGTAACATTGTGTCTTTCTTAGCGCAACCCAGATGGAGGCTCAGGATGTTGGTTTATCCCATCATTAGTGAGTGAGACTAAGCTTGATCACTTCTTCCCTGTGAAAACATTGTGCTCTACTTTTGGGATGAATTCTCTGACACATAGCCACTGTGTTCATAATTTCCAGAAGCTGGAATCTCCTCAGATGTCAGGGATGTCTGGCTTAGCAACGTGTGCACTGCATGCCCAGATACACTGTAACAAAAGTCAGCAAGCTATGGATGCCAGGAGTAATGACACAAACCTCAAAACAGTTGCACTGAGTGTAGGAAGCCCATTACATACTGTGTGATCCCATGCTCACAACATGCATTCTCTGTAAATTATTTTGATTTCACAGATTGACTTTTATTGTCACCCAGCTCCACTTCCCGCTAAGGCTTTGTTTCCTGGTCCACCAAATTATAACAAATAGACACAACATACTCCAGTCACTATGGAGCCATGGTCAACTGTATCCCCTCAAACCATGAGCCAAAAGCCATTCCTCTTCCCTTAAGTTGCTTCTCATATCTGGTCACGGGGATGAGAAGAGTAACTGACAAGATGGTAAGGACTGAAGACTATACAGGACAAGAAAGCAAAGGCTAAGGTAGTAGTAGATTGAACCAGTATCCTGAATTCAGTGGTTAACAACGGTCTCTCTCTATACTGAAAACCATAAAACTAGCTATCAAAAATAAGTAAAATTGATAGTATGCTTCTTTTTAAAGATTTTAATTTTTGTGTGTAATTAGTGTCTGTGCACTTGAGTGCAGTGACTATGGGAGCCAGAAGAGGACATCAGACTCCCTAGAGTCACGTTGCAGGTGGCTGTAACTGCACACGGATGCTGGGAACCCAGCTCCAGTCCTCTGTAGTGCAATATACACACTTATTCAAGGCAACTTATAAAGGGTTCATGGTTCTAGAAGGTTAGAGTCCATGACCATTACAGTGGGGAGTAGGGCAGCAGGCAGGAAGGCATGTCACTGAAACAGTAGCTGATAGCCTGCATTTTGATCCACAGCAGGAGGCAGAGACCTACTTAGAAATAGCATAGGCTGCTAAAACTTTGAAGTCTTTAATGAATGATACACCTCCCTCAACAGGACCGTACCTGCTAATGCTTTCCAAAACAGTTTAAGCAATGGGGACCAAACATTCAAATATATAAACCTTGATGGGAGCCATGCTCGTCCACACCACCACATTCTTTTTAAATAACATCTTAAATAATGTCTGTAAGGAATCCTTAGAGACTGTGTGGACTTCCTATTTCCTAATAAACACACAGCTTGTATATAACCCAATTCTTTCCATATCCACTGGAGTTTATAGCTCTACCTCCACATAAGCTTGATAGTGACATACAGATGTTACAGCTCTTATTGTCTTTCTCTTGTGGTCAATCAATCCTAGTCATAGAAACCAAAAGATAGCTATTGCTAGAGACCATGCTTTCCCCCATACAGGCACCCATGGGGATTTCTGAGCAAAACTGGTATGGTTTCTCTTAATTCATATATGGACCTAAAAAACATATGGCTGTAAAAACACCTGCATCCGTTGATCTAGTTCAGTCTTGCTGCATGTAATGTGACACTGGCCTGCACATCTGTAGCTGAGTCAAGAAACCTGAAAGGATGACACAGCAGAATTGCGAAGCATAGGCTGAATGATCACATGAATTTCAAAAGCAAAGAGTTTCTTAAGTGAACCATCTACCATTTATCCAAAGCAGACCACAGGCAGCAGTCAGGAAAAGGAAGCTGTTTGATATTAATGAGCCAATTAAGAGTCTTTCTATAGTGCTACATTGCCTTAAGCACCAACTGCTCCAGAGAAACTTTTTCTTCTGAACATTACCCACGCAGTGTCTTAGCTACCGGCCCTGTCATACTACATCAAATTATAACTTTTTTTTTTTGTATAGAACTAAGGACAAACATTTTTCTTTCATCTCTTTTTATAAAACAGTATCTTTAGATTTCAAGATTCTTTTAAGGCAACCCACTTTCAAATTTGCCATTGGAGACCATGTATCTGTGTAAATCACGATCGCCTGGCTGTGGTACCCCAGACAAGGCTCAGAAAGAAGAGAATTAAGATACTGCTGTCATGATGGGTGTGGCACCACACACCTTTACTCCCAGCATTCAGAAGGCAGAGGCAGGAGGATCTGCATGAGTTCCAGGCCAGCCTCCCTTACAAAGCAAATTCCCGGACAGTCAGAGGTACACAGAGAAACCCTGTCTTGAAAAACAAAACAAAGCAAGCAAACAAACAAATAAACAAAGAATCCTGCTGTTGGAGACAAAGTTCAGAGCACAGCCAGAAGGAACAACTGTCCAGAGACTGCCCCACTTGGGGATCCACCCCATAAACAACCACCAAACCCAGACACTAGGCAGATGCCAGCAAGAGCCCGCTGTCAGGGGCCTGATACAGTTGTCTTCTGCGAGGCTCTGCCAGTGCCTGGCAAATACAGAAGTGGATGCTCACAGTCATCCATTGGACAGAGCACAAGGTCCCCAATGAAGGAGGAGGAGAAATACCCAGGGAGCTAAAGGGGACTGAAGTCCCATGGAAGGAACATCAATATGAGCTAGCCAGTACCCCCAGAGCTCCTTGGAACTAATCCACCAATCAAAGAAATCGCATGGTGGAACTCGTGGCTCTAGCTGTATATGTAGCAGAGGATGGCCTAGTCGGCCATCAATGGGAGGAGAGGCCCTTGGTCCTGTGAAGGCTCTATGCCCCAGTATAGGGGAATGCCAGGACCAGGAATGGGAGTGGGTGGGTTTGGGAGCAGGGAAAGGGGGAGGGGATAGGGGATTTTCAGAGGGGAAACTAGGAAAGGGGATAACATTTGAAATGTAATTAAAGAAAATATCTAATAAAGTAAATTAAAAAAAAAAAAAAGACTCCTGCTGTTGGTACAAGACAGCTTCCATCCAAAACAAATGTCATGACTCTACTCTTTGAGTTAGAAGACAAACACACAGTAATTAAATTTCTTTTTATGTTGTACTGCATAACCAAAAAAAATTGCAAATCTCATTCTGCTGTTAAAATCCCTAGAAAAGGGCCAGAATGATACTCAGTGTAGAAAAGCATGTACTGGGCTAGCCTTGGGTCCTGATCTGGTACCCTGGTACCCACAGTAGCAGGAGAAAACTGACTTCTGAAGTCAGTCTGAGACCGCTACACATGCATTGTGGCACACATGTGCCCACATTCCTACACACGTGATACACCCGAGGATACCCACACCATAATAAACATAATGTCCAATAACTATGAAAACATGTTATTGACCCCTATAGAAAAACCTTCCAAAAGAAGCACACCGCCAAAGGACCGCTTCGTCTCCGTCTACCCCTTGCTGTTCATCACTTTTCTCCTTCCAGCCCTCCTCCTGTGGTCCTCAGTCTGTGGGGTTCTTAATGCTTTCTTCATGTGTGGCTTACTCCCACACACCCTGAAACACTCACCCCTGACCTCTCCCAAAAGCACCTCCGGCCCTGCTATGGCCTGGCTCTGGGTAGCTCTTTCATACAATGTTATAACAACAACTGGCTTTAATCTTTATATTTATTTTTATTAACTGAGTTCCGGAGAAGGGACTGTGCTAACGAAAAGCTCGGCATACTGCAGACATTCAGTGATATTGGGTGGGGAAGAGAAGGAGGAGAAGAGAGGGATTCGGGGAAGGAGGAAGGAAGGAGAGGAGGGAGAGAGGGAAGAAAGGGCACATTGAAGGATGTTAGTGAGGCTGGTTTTGATGTTATGCTATGAGTACAAGAAAATAGTAGCTAGGCTGTCTCTCAGCATCATCGCTCACTTTCAAACATCAGACACACTACCATTGTGCCACAAGACCCCCCTTAATACTCAGCTTTCGGAAACACTGAAACTCAGATCCATTCTGGTGTGACGTCTGTTTGTGATAAAACGCTGAACAAAAGCAACTTCGGGGGAGAAAGGAAGTTATTTTGCTTGCACTTACTGTATCACTGTTATCGAGGGAAGGAAAGGTAGAAACCACAGAAGAGACATGGAGGTTGGACCTGAAGCAGAGGCCCTAGAGGAGTGGTGTTTACTGGCTTGCTTTTCAAAGCTTGTTCAGCTTGTTTTCTTATGCAATCCAGGAACACCTGCCTAGGGAGTGAACTGCCCACAGTGGGCTAGGCCCTCCCACGTCAGCCATTAATCAAGAAAATGCCCCTACAGCTCTGCCTACCAGTCAGTCTGTTGTAGGCAATTCCTCAATTTCAGCTCCCTCTTCCCAGGTGACGCTACCTAGTGTCAAGTGTGACAAAAACTAACCAACACTCTACCGTAAAAGTGTCATCTTGCAGGTTAAGAATTAGGAATCTGAGGGGCTGAGTGAAGTGGTACACACCTTTCATCACAGTACTTTGGAGGCAGAGGCAGGTGAATCTCTGTGTTCAATGCCAAGATCAGCTAGGGCTACATAGTGAGACTCAGTCAGAGAGGGG
>NC_034601.1:70123904-70125508 GCF_900095145.1 Mus pahari
GAGAGAGGAGAGAGGAGAGAGGAGAGAGGAGAGAGGAGAGAGGAGAGAAAGAGAATGGATTAGGAGTATGGGAAAGAAAAATCCACAGAAGAAAGAAGTAACTCACTTACTTACTTGGCTTGATTAACTTGACATATATGAAGCCCTGTGTATGATCTCCTGCGTGTGGTGGTGCATCCCTGTTATCCTAGCACAAAAGCAGAAGAATCAAAGCGCAAAGGCCACTCTTGTCTGCAGAGCAACTTTGATGCTAACCTGTACTATAAGGGACTCTGTCTCGGGAGAAAATGAACCGGTCATCTGTGTCTAAAGATGACGGCAAGTCCCCAAGTCATTACCATGAACCAGAGATGGGCCTGGTGAGCAAAGGACCCAAACTCAGAAACTGAGACCCTTCAGCAACAATGTCCCACCCAGGTCCAGCGTGCTTTCACACTGCTTTGCTGCAGCAACCCTGAGGTGGGAAAGTGGCACACATTTCCTCCTCTGGAGAAACTGAGCTCCTAAGAAAGTAATTAGATAGAGGCGATCCTGTCAACAGTAGCCAGACTTTCAGCAGCGTTTGGGATCCGTGTCCCACAGAAGGGCGAGAAAGTGCCCTGCCTCCCTCATGATAATGTGCTGATTCAGCTAATTTAGCTGGCGTGGCACCACTTTGCAAGTGCTCGCTCGGTCTGTGCACGTGACCGCTGCCTTTTTGAGCTGAACTCCAAGGAGAGGTTTCCCTCGAGGTTAAGCCAGGCTGCCTGAAAGCAATATGACTGTCGCCCTGGTCTCGTTATCTGAACCGCAGGATTTCCTAGGGCTTAGGTTTCCAATGCTTCACTCTGATTTCTTGGGGCGATAAGTAAGCTTACTCATTTTTAAACGTCTTTTTTGTTTTTAGTGGTCACCCTTAGATAGCAGTAAACCCTTAGATAATTTTTCTTGTGCGTTGGGCAGGGAACAGATTTGCCTTCGAGTGTTAACCTTTACTAGAATGTCCTTAAGGAAACCCCTCCCCCTTTCCTCCCAGATTTCGCAAAAACATAAAACCATCTACTGTTAAGATCTCCCTGTATCTAGCGAGTTTTCGTTTTATTCTCAGTCCCTTGAGATTCAGAGATCAGGTCGCCCACTGGTAGTTAAATATGGTGGGTGGGAGAAGCTGTCGTTCACCTTTAGCCAAAAATCTTTTCCGTTGTTTCTGCCCTCTGCCTGGTCACCCATCTGCTTTGGAAATCAGAAAACGAGTTATAAAGAGCCTAATTGGACTCAAACTGTAAGAGAAAAAACAAAGGGGGCGCGGGGAGCTGGGTGTAAGAAGAGAAAGGCTGCGCACGAATCTACTCGTCCCATCCCCCACCCCACTCCCTGGCGTCCTTGCAGACTTCCCCAGAGTCTGGATCACTGATGAACAGTGGCCGAGTGGCCACTTTTGCATCTGAGGTATGCTATTATCCTTCTCTCTTCTCTTTTCTCTTCTCTTTCTTCTCTCTTCTCTTCCCCTCCCTCTGCTTCTCCCCCTACCCCCCCCCGCTCGTTAATTAGGGGTCCTGGAGGGAGGCTCCTCACTGTTTCTGACAGAGAGAGAGAGAGAGAGAGAGAGAGAGAGAGAGAGAGAG
>NC_034601.1:70125818-70130146 GCF_900095145.1 Mus pahari
GTTGGTGAAGTCCTGTTTCTGAAAGCCTTGTCTCCTAGGAGGGAAAACCTGGAGAGAGTACCTCAGTTTTCACCGATGCTCACAATAAGATACCACACACACACACACACACACACACACACACACACACACACACACACACACATACAAAGCAAGATGTCGCGAGTAAGGCTTATCCCCCACCCTAAGCATGTCACCTGCCTGCCTGCCTTCCTCACTTCCCTCCCTTTTCTTCCCCCATGTTTTAAACGCGACCCTCGTCCCACTAAATCGACTCCTTCATATGAAGATGTGGCAACCCTGCCCTCTGAGAAACACTCCGTGGTTTGCCCTTTTATTTCTCTCACCCTGTAACTCAATATTAGAGTGATTCTGAATTGAGGACAAGCCTGATGAGTTTGAGGCGTGGGATAAAGGAATCCGACCAGCTCTGAGCTCATTGTGTTTTTAAACCTTGCTCTGTGTGTTCATTCTCGCCACAGCGAGGATGCTATTATCTTTGCTCAGAGAGCAGACAGTCCCGGGCCTGTTTCCCCCTGTTTCTCTTTGATCCCTGCAGCCAACCCAGCCCAGCCCCCAGCCCTCCGTTCAGATTGGCCCAGGCTATGGGGACTCTGGGCTGCAGCCTGCTGGGCGTTCACGGCTCCACCCCACAGCTCTTCCACCTCCCTGCTGAGCGTTCATTCTGGATCTGCGGCGTCCATGGTTGATATTTTTGCGCTTTTCTGGTATTTATTCTCTAACTGCACACGGGGGTTTTTAGTTTGTTGCTCAGGAGATGACAAAAGCGAGTGAAGATTTTTGTTTTAGTCGTGTGTTTGCTAGCTAGGACCTCATCAGGGAAGAATTTGTCCACTCAAAAGTTGTCCTTTTAGAGCAATTAAAAAATAGTGATTTAGCCTGGGATGTTGTTGGTGCACACCTGGAATTCTTGCACTCAGGAGTGGGAGGATTGTGAGTTCAAGGCCTTCCTTGCCTTTCTAGTGAGCTCAAGGCCTATCTGAACTACATAATACCTTGTTTAAAAATAAAAATAAACAAATTGGATGTTCTGAAATTAATTTCTGGAGTATTTTTGATTATTTCTGGTGTATTTTTAATGTTTTAGACCAAGGTGGACTGTAGGCAGTCATAGATTAGGGGTATGCACATTCCCACTAGGCCAGTGAGAAGCCTTTGTGAGGGGTGACATATTAGATATCCTACACATCAGATATTTACATTACAATACGATTCATACCAGCAGCAAAATTATTTATGAAGTAGGAACGAAAATAATTTTATGGTTGGAGGTCACCGCAACGTGCAGAAGTGTATTAAAGGCTGGAGTGTGAGGAAGGGTGAGAACCACGGGTCTAAACTTTGCTCTATACCTGCCTTAGCCCTAGCAAGGTTCATCTCTACGGCCTCTTCCTTAACCATCGGATTCACTGTTTGCCTTTAAAAGTGTCCTATCTCTAGTTAGAGAGGGAGAAGGGAGGGTAACAGAGTGAAAAACTCAAAGGGTCATTAGGAAAATGTCACAAATCCCATTGGTTTGGAAACCACTTCATTTGGGAGGGTATTTTTTTTTTATTATGTATTATGTCTATGTATTGATTATACATAATGGGCTTCATTATGACACTTTCACATATGGATATATTTTTCCCATATTCATCCCCTGCTTCCCCAAATGAGAAGGTTTTCACAGAAGACAACATGGTGTGTCTCTTGGTTTGCTGCTGGACATAAAACCAGGGCTTCATGCAGAGATATCATGAGCCCTTCTCACACGACATGGCTGAAACCACAAGACACAAAGGCCATATGAGGACTCAGATCTTTGCTGACAAGCAAAATGCTGTTGTGTTATAGAAATACGAAATATTAGCCGAATGCAACAGCCCAAACCTGGAATCCTAGCTCTAAGGAGGCAGAGGCAGGCAGATCTCTGTGAGCTCTGGGCCAGCCAGGGCAACACACCAAGACCTTTGCACTGGCTGGTTTTGTGTCAACTTGACACAGGCTGGAGTTATCACAGAGAAAGGAACTTCAGTTGGGGAAATGCCTCCATGAGATCCAGCTGTAAGGCATTTTCTCAATTAGTGATCAAGGGGGGAGGTCCCCTTGTGGGTGGTGCCATCTCTGGGCTGGTAGTCTTGGTTCTATAAGAGAACAAACTGAGCAAGCCAGGGGAATCAAGCCAGTAAAGAACATCCCTCCATGGCCTCTGCATCAGCTCCTACTTCCTGACCTGCTTGAGTTCCAATCCTGACTTCCTTGGTGATGAACAGCAGTATGGAAACGTAAGACTAATAAACCCTTTCCTCCCCAACTTGCTTCTTGGTCATGATGTTTGTGCAGGAATAGAAACCCTGACTAAGACAACCTTGATTTTTTGGGTTTTGGTTGTTGTTGGTGGTTTTTTTTTTGGGGGGGGGGTGTTTTTGTTTTTTTGTTTGTTTTTAAAAAAACAAGAAACAAAACACTGCCCATAGAGGCATAGCAGGTATGACTATTCTGTCACGTGTGTGTCTGCAGGTGGCAGAGAGGAGAGAGGCTACACCTTTGCTCAGTGTTCTGACCCGTGAACACGAGTGTAACCTGACACGCCCTGGAAAAAAGACAAAACGAAACAAAAACCAAAAACATGAGCATGATTACCAGGAAGAGAAACAAGATGGAGACTAGAAAAAAACACACCTGGGAACGTGGGGACCTTGGCAGGAGTAAACCGGAGACAGACGAGCCTCACATGGGGCCACTCCTGCAAGTCGGGGTGAGGAGCTAGCCCAAGATGACCACCAGACCACCAGTGCCATGAGGCCTGGACAAGGAGCTAACCTGGGATAAGTACCAGTCTGGCATCACTCAGGCCTGGGGAAACAGCCCTTGCCTGAGATAACCCCTGCCTGGAGCCGTACTGCACAGGCACATAGCACTCCTGAGACCACTTCTGAGACAATCCCAGACACTCAGAGATAGATCCCTGTGCCACTAAGAGGAACAAGTAAGTGGTGAAGTGGAAGAGAAAAAGAAACGGAAGGATGTAGGCACAGTGAAGAGAGGCAGAACTGGAGACTCGAGAGTATTGAGGAACAGCCTGATGTGAGTAGCCAGTGATGCCACTTGGGACCATGGTGGGGTTCTGGCCTGTGCCGCCACGGGTATAGTGTCTGGGTCCGTGGCCCTGAAGCAGTAGGAGTTTGTTACCTACCACCAAAGGCCAAGTGAACGTCGTTGTCTGAGGACTGTGCAGGATTGACCCTACTCCTTGCCTGGGCATTGTGGGAGAGCTGGCCCTGGGAGAGCCAGAGAGCCTCCTCTGTCCCCAGCCAGCAGCAGTACTCAGGACAGCAGCCTGCACAGACCCAGAGTGGCAAGTGAGCCAGCCTGAGGATGAGTGTGGGAAGGCTTGCAGTGCCACTCACCTCCGGGTGGGGGTGGGGTGGGGGAGGGGTTGGGGGAAGGGTATGAACAAAGGAGAGACACCTTCCTCCCCCCTTGCCTCTCAACCTGTGGCAGGTGGGAAATCTGGCCCTGGGGTCATAAGAGCAAGAGAGCTGTCCCCATCCCTCATCTGCTGAAGCTTAGAGAACAGAGCAAGCCTCTCATCTAAACAGCAGGGTAGAGCTGACTCTCAGTTGGGGGTTGGGGTCTGTTCCTGGTGACCCAGCTCCAGAGTATAGCAGCAAGAGAGCCAGGAAGCTGACCAGCTCAGATACCTCTTGGGCCCAGATCCAGGGCTCTGAATTGGCACACCCTAACGTGTACCACCACACGGAGTCCACGAAGGGGCTTGTCCGACAGATCCAAAACTACAGGATCTCCATGACACGGGCAACAACAGGGTATCCCAGAGGAGTCCCAGTGAGGATCCGGTATTGGTAGAGTAGCAGAAGACAAAGGTCTCGCTCGTACCAGACAAGTCATTGCAACGAAAATATGCAAGCAAGAAAGTGTGGATAAAAGGGTATACTGTGGGACACACTGTGACACACTACATCTTCCACAACGGGGTTTCTCTGTTGCAGGGGAGGTTGTAAGGGTGGAAGACAGGTACAAGGGGAGGGAGAGATGAGTGGGATTGGGGTCACAATATGAAATTCACAAAGAACAAACAAAAAGTTAAGAGACAGAAAAGAAATACAAAATGTAACTGTCTTAGTCAGGGTTTCTATTCCTGCACTAACATCATGACCAAGAAGTAAGTTGGGGAGGAAAGGGTTTATTCAGCTTACACTTCTATACTGCTGTTCATCACCAAGGAAGTCAGGACTGGAACTCAAGCAGGTCAGGAAAGCAGGAGCTGATGCAGAAGCCATGGAGGGATGTTCTTTACTGGC
>NC_034601.1:70131566-70138196 GCF_900095145.1 Mus pahari
GGACCTCCCCCCCTTGATCACTAATTGAGAAAATGCCTTACAGCTGGATCTCATGGAGGCATTTCCCCAACTGAAGCTCCTTTCTCTGTGATAATTCCAGCTGTGTCAAGTTGACACAAAACTAGTCAGTACAGTAACAAAATGTAAAATTATAGATTTTATACTAACTCTATTTGAAAAAGTAAAAAGAATCATTGAATTTATTTCAACAATATATTTTTATATAATCAAATAGCTCACAAATACTATTATTACTTGTCTCTCTATAAGAAAAACTAACAAGTTATTTTACCTTTACATGGGCAGAGATTATAGCAACATTGTTTTCAGAATCTGTCCTGCATTTTCTACCTTCAGAATGTGTGTCTGTCTGTCTGTCTGTCTGTCTGTCTCTCTCTCTCTCTCTCTCTTTCCGTGTGTGTCTGTGTGTGTGTGTGTGTGTGTGTGTGTGTGTGTTTAGGGAAAGGGTATATGATGAAGTTCACCCAGGGCCACACACATTCTAGAAAGGTATCTTATCACCAAGTTACCTCATTCCCTCAGTTGGACTAGCCATATTTGAGACTTCAATAAGCACAGGTCACTATGGTCGAAGTATGTGAAAATATAGGTCTAGATAAAGATGCAGATGCGAGCAATGTCTGTATACTGAGTAGCCTTCCCTAACAGAGGGTCTTCCCCCATGGGAGAGAACTCTTGAATTTTTTTCCTGGAATTCCAGTTTTCTTCCTATTGAAAGGGTAACAGGACTGCCAGTTCAAGGTCTTCTCCTTTATCTCTGGTCCAGACTCACAGGCTTCATTAAACATGAGTAGAGCTGAGGTGAGACCTCATCTCCTTCCCACCATGCCCCAGGATGAGATTCTGCTCCAAGGAAACAAGACTAACTGCTAGATCCCACATCAGCACCACACCTAGCAACTCATAAAGGCCTTCATTCACAATTTGTCATTGAATCATTAAATCATGCCCAGAGCTATTCAGTGACATATTATCACCCCCACTTTACAAAGGGATGTCCTGAATCTCAGAAAGATTACATTCTTTGTCTCAAAGTACCAAAGTTACTACCCAAGAGAGTTGAAACTGAATACAATGTGTCCCGCCCAAGCCGAGCTCTCTGCTCCCAGAAGGCAAACTAAATGTTTACAAAGGAGTGGATTTCTTTCTTCTTTGGCAAAACCCCAGGTTCAGTCTACTCCAAGAAAATAACTTGTTGACCACTTAGCAAAAGTATTATAATACATTAGTCCCTTGCCAATCAAACTCTTAAATCGTTTAAGGTTTTGTTTACGTTGGACAGGGTTGTTTAAGTCTACAATTTGAAATATTTCATTTTTGAGATCAAGTGGATAACTGCGGGACTTTTTTTCCCCCACTGGCCTTAAAATGTGGTGCAATCCTTTTTTGTCTGGCCCAGAGAACAAAAGTGGGTCTACAGCATGGTTGTCACCAGATAGGCAAGGCAAGTCCTGTCCCAGAACGTTGGTAACTTCTTTCCAGGCAAGGCTCACTGTTATGTGATTTGTGCTCTGGCCATGAGCTGTTTGGATTTGCTGTTTTATCCGGGATCTAAGTTTCTGTGTAGAGAATGACAGCATCTCAACTTCTGACTCAGCCTTCTGATGCTGTATGGGAAGGATCAGGACAGATTCTAACTTCTCCAGATGAAGACAATTCTACACGTTCACTGGAGAATCTGAATGGCCTCCAGAACCGTATTTGCATGGATGGATTTGGGGTATTTTCTGTTGCTCATGTTTTATCTACTGCACTCAACTCATTTCTTACTTTTATTTTATTTTTTTAAATATGGAACGCTTCACGAATTTGCTTGTCATCCTTGCTCAGGGGCCATGCTAATCTTTTCTGTACCGTTCCAATTTTAGTATATGTGCTGCCAAAGCGAGCACCTTTTATTTCTTTTTTACTCTGCCGTTATCTTACTTCCTGGTTAGGGGCCCCGTTTAAGTCAATAGTCTCTTTTGTGGCATACATCTTTTCAAATTTTTAGCTTGTAACTTTTTACAGTAACTTTCGCAAATCATAACGAAGTTACGTTCCTTGATTATAGAGAATTAGAGTTTCTGTGGAGGGGCAGGTGGATTGGTTAGGTCTGGATAGGACCAGAGTTACTGTGGAGGGCCTGGTTGATTGGTCAGGTCTTTAAGGGACCTATTGTGCAAGTATGAGGACCTGAGTCGGATCCCCAGCAACCACATTTGGTGGTAGTGAATGCTTGTAAACCCAGTGCTGGAAAGACAGACACAGGAGAATCCTTGGAGCTAATTTGCCAGTGAATCTAACTGATTCAGGAAGCCGCAGGTCCTAATGAGCGGTCCTCTCTCAGAAAACATGGCTGATGGGTCTTAAGGTTAGTTGATGAGCTCCTTATGCACACACAAATACCGCAGAGAGAGAGAGAGAGAGAGAGAGAGAGAGAGAGAGAGAGAGAGAGTTAGTTCACTGTGGAATTTGTGAAGGTCCAGAATCAAAACTCAAGTCTTCCAAACATAAGACAAAATAATAAGAAAGAGCTGAAGGTCGGGGTGTTTTGGCATCTTTTTCACAGCCAACGCTCTCACATCTTTTCATTGGTGCTACAGTGATGCTGGTCCAGGGTTGCCTTTGGTGAAGTGCTGAGTGGTGACACCTTTGCCCTAGTTATGTGTCGTACGTTGTTATTTCCTAAACAGCAGTCAAACACCGAAAGAAGGAAAGGAGGATGCTACAGCCCACTAAGCCGCTCTCATTGTCTACTTTATCTCTCAGTTCTATCCCTTCCTTCCTCTACAGGAAATGAAGAAGACACACATGATAAGGAATTTCAAGCATGCAAAAAAAAAAAATAGTAAAATAGTAAGCTCTTTGCAATAACCAGCAATTTTTAAATTAGGGGTCAAAAGCATAAATAACGGAAGTTACCAACCTCCCTGACCTTGTGCCCAATCGCTTCCTCTCTCCATACCCAGCTCTCAGAACCTAGTGAGAATGCATTGTGCTGAATTTCTTGCTCTATCTCACCTATCCCAGTAGAATGTGTTAGTACTTCTTCTTAAAGCAATGATTAGCTCTATTATCAACGGTCAAATCCAAAAAGTAGGCATAGACATTGGCAGGTCAGGGTTTCTGCTACCAAAGCTGTCTGAGCAAATGTGCATGCATCGGAGATAACACACCTTTACCCACACATCTGCACATCTGCATAGGAACAGAGCCATGGCAGCTTCTATTATTTCATAGTATAATCAGCCACACCTACAGACTCGCTCACAAGCTGATAAGATTTGCTCCCAGGAAGTTCCCATCCTCCTTTTTGTACTCTACAGTTAAAACTCAACTGGCTCCTCTTTCTAGACTGTCATTTCATGTTCCATAAAAGATGTTTTAATTGGGCCAAAAGGATAGCTTGGTTGGTAAAGTACATACTTGCAAATATGAGGATCTCAGTTCAGTCTCCAGAAACAGAGGTAAAAATCTGGGCCTGGCAGCTTGTGCCTATAATCTTGTAATGCTTGGGAAGTCAAAGCTGGGCAGATCCACGGGCCTGCCAGCCTTATTCATTAGGAGATCCAGGCAAAAGAGGCAGTCTGAGTCAAAAAACACGGTGTACAGAACCTAAGAAATGATGCCCAAGGTTTCCCTCTGGCCTCTACATGCATATGCACACATATGAGTATGTGCACACACACACACACTTGCACACACAGGATTCTCCAGCTCAGCACATTTCTGGTTGAACATTGATCTATATGTCTAATGTACTTATTCTGTGTTTCTCAGTCCCTAAAACTGTAAGAGTATTTGTCCATCTCTTTAGAGACAGCCACATCAAAACATATTTTAAAGAGTTAAACTTAGGTTTACATGTAAGAGTACCTCAAGCTGATAAGTTCTGTGGGTAAAGGTGCCTGCCGTAGAAGATGCCTGCCCACGCCTGACAACCTGAGTTCAATCTCCGACACCCTCATGGTAGAGGGAAAGAACTGACCCCTATAACATGTCTGCTCTCCGTGCCCCTGTTACTGCATTCATGTCCCCTCCCTCCCACACACATGCATACAACATAAAAATTTTAAACGTAAGTAAGCTTATCAGACATGTATAAAAATCAAGGTAAGTGATCTGACCGCCTCTGTGCTTGTGTTCTGGCCCAGTTTCAGCACCCTGTCTGTGTGTTTTTGTGCATCTCATTTGAGTGTGTTTATGTGCACCCTGTCTGAGTGTTTTTATGTGCACCCCGTTTGAGTGTGTTTATGTGTAACCCATCTGTGTGTTTATGTGCGCTCCATTTGAGTGTGTTTATGGGCATTCTGTCTGCGTGTGTTTATGTGCACGCCGTCTGAGTGTGTTTATGGGCACACGTTCCCAGTAGTTTTCCTCCAGCTCTTCCTTCATTCCTTTGTTCGCTTCTCAGAATCACACACTGAAATTCCCTTCTGAGACTTTGTCAGAACAGATGCCAAAACAAATGTGCTCTTACTTGTAAACACACACCTGGGGCTCTCGGGAAGTTGTGCACCTTCCTTCCCCCATAGCGCTTTCATTCCAAAGCTACAAGGAAAGATGGGACTGTCTACAGGTTTCAGGGAAGCCAAGTGCCACATCTTAAATATGAAAGGTTCCAAGTTATGGGAAATGAAGTGAGATCATTATGTTTTCAGGGAAATATGAAACTACTATAGTCCCTGAGAGTCAGATGGGTCACGTTTTCTTCATCATCATCATCATCATCACCAAAGTTAGTCATCTCTCCTTTAAAGAATAGAGTACATTCAGTACAGAAATTATTATAACCCACCCACCCCCATTTCACCTCCTAAACTTATACACACTGGCTCCATGTTGTATTTACACATGTATGTACAGAACCTGAAGTAACAGGTAAGAAATCTATGTGATCCATGTTCTCTGTGCCCCTGATGCAAACAGAGAGAAATCTTCGGGAACCAGCGTCAGAAATGCATGTTGTTAAATGGGTTGGCCTTGTGAAACTTTACAGATCCCAAGAAGCTGTCCATCCCCAGCAAACAGCTGTCAACCCTACCATCACGGACAACGCACAGCGCTCTTTAATGTGCTTAGACCATAAATCATCTCGCCACAACCTCACGTTTGACACTGAACTCTTCCCAGCCTTTATCACCCTAAGCAATTCTACAATAAACACTCTTCCTCGTACATTTCTTATATAAGTAACTGATTATTTTTTAGAGTCAACTCCGAGAATTGTGTTTTGTTTGTTTGTTTTTGTTTTGTTTTGTTTGAGCAATGGTAATGCTTATTTGGACTTTTAAATAAATAAAACTCTGCCTTGCCTCTCCTAGCAGTACAGGGTTACTGCCCACTATCAAATAAAAGAAGTGATTTCCTCACACTTTTGCCTTCATCAGATATTTACAAACAGACGAGTTCAGGCTGTGAAGTGACCCTTTACACAATTTCACTCTTTAGTATTTGTTACTTTGCTAACATAGTTGGATATTTCCTTTATGCTTCCTGGCTTGTGGTCTTCCGTTCTCGAATCGTCTTTGCCTTTTCCTTTTAGAGTCGCCTCTACAGGAATTGGGAGGCCTGTCGTTTGTGTAGGTCACTAGAACTGTGGTCAAAAGGACGGCAAGGACTTTTCCAAGATAATTTATATTTTAAATTGCCTTAGTTAAGGAGAAGGACAGAGTCATATAGCTGGCTTTGTGTTTGTTCCTTGTCTGTCAGTGCCAGGATCTACTGGACTCAGCTTGCCTTTGATGCTTTCCAGAATCCTCCCATGCAAAACCTTGGCGAGAATATAAACACTGAAGGATTTTCACAGTGAAGGTGAAAAGGAGGTTTTACAGAACCCACCTCAGGAAAATCCCTCCGCGGACATGTCTGTTCTCATTCATTCAGCTTTATCTGGCGCTGGGGTGGGAGTGCTTGAAAACACAGCGCCTCTCTCCGCCACATCATAGACTGGGTCCTCAGCCAAAGAAAGGGCCCTCCAGTTTCCGGAACCCTGCCCTCTCCCCCGCCTTCCTCCCCACTCCCCTCCCCGCCCCATCTGCTTTCAGAAATCATATTAACTTGTTCTGAGCACACCTTCCAACTTATCATGCCAACACTGACAGTCTGGCAAGATTCTGAATGCCATGACAACTCTTCTCTGATCAGAGCAGGTCTTCAGATTGGCCTGTTAGATCCCTTCTAGAGAGTTCTAATTCTCTTCGCCTGACTTCCGCGCTTCTATCGTCAGTTCTGCTTCCAGGCATTTTCCCTCACTATAGCACTGGGTTGTCTTTTTATTGCTTTATTTTTTATTGTTTTTATTATTAGTTGTATTTTATTATTCCCCTCTACAGTATGAACAGCCATTCTTTATATATGGGGAAGTTGACTCAGATACATTTATTGTTGATATTGTTGTTCGTCTTGTTTTCTAGTTTGATGTTTTCAGATCTGGCCTCTAATTTACTATGTAGCTAAGGACGACCTTTATCCTCCTGCCTGCTTTCAAGTACTAGGGGGTATAGGTGTGTGTCAACATGCCTGGCTCTGATTTCAGTACTCAGGAGGGAGGGGGGGAGGAGGGGAGGGGGGAAGAGGAGGAGGAGGGAGGAAAAGGAGGAGGAAGAAGGGAAGGAGAGGAAGAAG
>NC_034601.1:70138255-70156982 GCF_900095145.1 Mus pahari
AGGAGGAGAAGAGGAGGGGAGAGAAGGGAGAGAGGGGAGAGAGGGGAGAGAGGGGAGAGAGGGGAGAGAGGGGAGAGGGAAGGAGAAACCAGTGGTGTTCTTATATGCTTGGCCTCTGGCTCATAGCTGGTGGGTGGAGATGCAAGATGTAGCTTGGTAACTGTTGGGCAAAGCCTAGAGGAATTACTAACAGATACACCATGTTTCCCCAATGATAGGGATATGTTCCTAGAACTGTGTGGGAAAGCAGTCCTCATGCTGCAAACATCAGAGTAAACTCTCACAAATAAAGACTGTGATATCGCATGATATCGTCTTCTGTTGTTGACTGAAATCCCTCATAGGGCAAGCCTCTGCAGTTGAGTCTCTCTTCACACCTATTTATAATTAGTATTTCTTTATTGGGTCTCATTACATTTTTCACTACTTCTGAACTAAGATCATTATACTTGGTAATAAAAATTCTTTTATCTTTCGTTGAAGAAATTCCTCAAGATTCAATTAAAAGCATGCTGGTATTTGTGCTCTATACATACACACACACAGAAACAAACATACACAATTTTATTGTTGAATAAGTTTACTTCTATTTCCAGTCCATTCATAATTTATGTTCCTTATCCATATTTGTTTTCTTTGTCTTAATTAGAAATTAGTATAGCATTTGTCAAAGGCCATTTAAAGTTAAAGCATCACCATCTAAAAATATTAAAACATCAGACTGACAGGAGGGCTGGGTGGTGAGCAAGATGGCACAGACTCAGGGCAAGAGGAAGTCTGTTAACAGGGATGTTGGAAACTATTTTATGGACAGGGCCACCCAATGAAGCTTCACCGAATCCACATGACTCAAGATTTGCTGCTCAACAACATCTCTACCAAAAAATGGAAATCTATTGTCCTCACAGAGCCAACACTGAGGAGATGACCAAGTCCCACAGTGATGACTACATTAAATTCTTGTGCTCTATTCGCCCAGATAATGTGTCTGAATACAGCAAGCAGATACAGAGATTCGGTGTTGGTGAGGACTGCCCGGTAATCGATGGCCTGTTTGAGTTGTCAGTTGTCTATTGGTGGCTCTGTGGAAAGTGCTGTGAAGCTTGATAAACATCAGATGGACATCACTGAGAGCCAGGCTGGGGGACTGCATCATGTAAAGAAGTCTGACGTATTACATTTCTGTTACATCAACAATATCATCTTGGCCATCCTGGAACTGCTAAAGTATGGCCAGAGGGTGCTGTATGTTGACGTTGATATTCTAAGTGGAAAGAAAACAACCAGAAGGCAAAATCCTGAACTGCCAAGCCTGCTTAGGAGCTCTGTTAAGATGTCCTGATTAAGCTTTCTAGAAGGGGTGACTAGGTGTTCTGTGAGCCCTTTCCTGACTTGGGTAATATCAGCCATTTTTAGATTGGTTCTGTTTATATCTTCCACTGGTCTTGGGCAAGCAGAAGAATTTACATTGCTCTGCCTTCCCCCAGTTCTCCAGGTGGAAGTTCTTAGCCTGGCATCCTTTTTGAGATATTTTCTTTTTGTGAGACTCTTTGTAATAAATGTATAACAAAAAAAGCACACTTCTGTAAAAACAAAACAAATAAAAAGATATTAAAACATGTGTAGACATGCACCATGAATTCCACCAGACTGGTCTATAGGTTACAAACTCACAGTTCTGCTTAGCTCCATAGAGTCAGGATTACAGATATAAATTGCCATATGCCAGTCTATCTGGCACTTCAAATGAGTCAACATTTTAACCAGTTATAACCCATTATCAAGACAAACCCCTTTATATTGTTTTTAATATTTTATTGGTCAGGATATGTTCTATGCCTTTGTAGTTACTTATATTATTATAGCCTGGGCAGTCAACATTATTAAAACAGAAAATAATGCAAAATCATTTTAAATGCTTTGATTTAAATTAAAAATAAAACAAGTATTGCAAATTAAAAGTTATAAGGGAGCTAGAAATCAGTACAAGTATAATGAATGGCAAAATATTATACTTATTTTTTTCTAATAGAAGCAGCAGAAGAGAAGGACGAAGAGAAAGAAAGATGGAGACAGGGAATAACAGAAATATGGTCAAGGTAGATACCATCATGCCCCATGATTGACAACCCTTCAGTACAGAGTGAATAGTGTGTGTGTGTGGGTGTGTGTGTGTGTGTGTGTGTGTGTGCCTGTCTGTGTATGTGTGTGAGAGAGAGAAAGAACAAGTTGCTCTACTTATAAGATGTCTATAAAGGAAAACAAACAGGTAAATGATCACTAAAATAGGAAATTAGGAATTGTTATTTGAGATAAGTAAAAGTTTAAAGGCAGAAAATGTAGCTCTCAATTATTAGACTAACCTGTGCAAGGCCCGCCGTTCGATCCACAGCACTGCCAGAAATCAAAGTCAAAGTCAAAATCAAACTCTAGTACAATGATAGAATTGGGTACAGAAAGATGAATAATATTTTTTCACTTATACATTTTTTAATCTTTACATATATGAGTATTTTGCCTAGAAGTATGTATATGTATCATGCACATGTGTGGTACTAGAGGAGAGCAGAAGAAGGTATTGGATCTCCTAGAATGGAGTTACTAATGGTTGTGAGCCACCACATGGACGTTAGAAACCAAACCCAGGTCCTCTGCAAGAGCAACAGATGCTCTTATCCATCTCTCTGGACCCTGAATAAGAATTCTGGAAATTATATTATGTCAATAAAAGTTTCATCAAACTAGCGATCTGCTACAAGGATGTTGAAAGTCAATTTCTTTCCTGTAGGATAAATTCTTGAAAATAGTTGACTAATAAGATCTTATAAATGAATAGAAGTTAAGAACTTCTATTAATGTCTAGGGAGAAAGATACTTAGATAAGCAAAGTTCAGATATGAGCTTTCACAATATGTGTTCCCATTTGACTCCTCCATCCTTGCCACCGGTATTGAACTTCCAGTTCTCTTGAGGACATACATCTTCCCTGCCATCTCTCCTTCAGCCAGCCTCTCTCTCTGTTCCTTTGGATATTTTTTTCCTTTTAGACATGAGATTATTCTCAATGGAAACATCTTACATGAGGGGCATCTCACTTAATTCTCTAATTCGGTCAAAATTAATCATTTTCTAAAGTTCCTCAGGCACTTTTGCCATGCACTCAGATAAGTACAGCTGCTCTAGCCCCCACCCCCTCCACTTGCCAATGAAGTTAACTGTGAGAGATACAATCCCTTGAATGGCCATGAAGAACCACTGGGCAGGCAATGGAGTTGTCTTTCTATCAAATAAGAATACTAAGAACAAATTATGTCTGCAAGGTGAAGACATTTCATAAATCCTACAAAGCCTAAGGGTCCATTTTGATTCACAATAGAAAAGCTGAAGGGGAGATCAAGAGCCTTGGGAGAACTGGTTTACCCAGATGGCCAGACGGGTAAGAGTAGATGAAATGGAAGTAAAGCAAGCAAAAGCTGCACGGGATGGAAGGCCGTCCACGTGGGCATGAAGGGAACAAATGTGAGAGAAAAGAAGCGTCCACTGGAGGTAGGGCAGGAAGCAATGGGGGCATCTGAGACGGAAATGGCAAGGTGGAGTAAACACAGGTGGTGCTGACTGGCTATCTGCTCCTGTAGCTGCATATGACATCCATTCCTGCATCGGGAAGGCTGAGGCTTCTGTCAACAATATCTGTGCTTCCCCTCCCCTTTGCACGAGTCTTAGGCGTGTGGCACGTTTACCACACCCCAAAGCCGTTCCCCTGAGAAGCAGATTATGAAGAAGAGGCTCCCAGCTCCCAAGATATGGAGAATAAAATTGCATTGGTGTGAAAGGTCAGGGTTTTTTTTTTTTTCCTGAGATTTATTGTCACAAACTTAGAATGTTTACGAAATGGCAGTGAGGAAGGTCACCGTAGAGTCAATTACTGTTTACTGGCAGAAAGAACCAGGGGAGGGGAAAAGCTGTTGTTTTGCTTCTCACTGACAGCCTTAAATCTTCTCATCTTTTCTTCATGCCAGATCTATTCCCAGAAAGTTTTTGCTTGTTTGTTTGTTGGTTTAATCTGATTTGGTTTCTAATGACAGGGTTTCTCTGTGTAGCCCAGGCTGTCCTGGAACTCACTCTGTAGACCAGGCTGGCCTCTTTTCTTATTGCTCTGTTTTAAAAAGTCAATGAAGTTAAAACCTGCCTGGGTTTTAACCTCTAACACTTTTTTTTTTTTAAGAGAAAGAAGGAAAAACATAATTTGCAACTTGCAATGTGAGTTTCATTCTGCATAAATTGATAATATGTGGGACACATCATACATGTGTTTACTACTCCCGGCTTACCAAACAGCCTGGCTTCCACCGTTGCTTCTTTTGATCATGTGAATCCCTGTGGCTGTCCATCATAGCAAGACAGAGGAGTCCTAGATCTGGTTAACCTGGGGAATGATCAAAACTGGAAGTTCAAAATATAATTCCTACTGAATGCATATCTCTTACAAACCAGAGTCAAGTTGAAAACTGTAAATTGCGCCATTGTTAATTGAGAATCATGTGCACTTGGGAGGCAGAAGCAGGCAGATATCTGAGTTCAAGGCCAGCCTGGTCTACAAAGTGAGTTCCAGGACAGCCAGGGCTACACAGAGAAACTCTGTCTCAAAAAACCAAAAAAAATAAAATAAAAATAAAAATAAATAAAAGAAAATCATGTGTACTGTCCCATGGAGGAGGAGGAGTCTTGCATTATTACATGAAATTTAATGTCATCTCATAGTCCTTTTACATTATTTCCCAACTTTTTAGCATATTGATTAGCCTTTGCCAGTTTATCTCAGTTTGTGGGCATCATCAGGTAACAAGCAATACGATTTTGCACCTCAGATTAACTTGAAAATAGTTTTCTTAGTCTCCTCTTTGTCCATACACATACACAAGAAAACTCTTTTCAAATGTGTCTGTGAGGCTGCAGGTAGGAGTGGTGTAGACCACATGCTTAGCATGCCTGGGGCCCTGCATCAACCCCCCCCCCAGTGCCACCAACAAAATTATTCTAAAATAAAATCAAATATGACTGTAATCAGGAGATAATAATAGAGACAGAAGAATTCTGCTTCTTATGGTATGCTCCAAAATCACATTCACACTGAGATCCAGATATCAACAGTAGGAAAATAAGACACAAATAATTAGTCTTTTTGGACTAGCAAAATGGCTCAGTAGGCATGTACACCTACTACCCAGCCCGACGACCTGATTCACTCGTCTGGACCTGTATAGTGTAACGAGATAAGGTCTCCTGCAACTCTTCCTCTGACCTCCCAGACAGAATGAAGAAATGACTCCACTCTCGTCAAGTCTGGTGAGCTAGTATATTTACTGAGGCTACGTAGCATGGGTACCAAGGTAGCCGCATCACTAAAAGGCCCACTGGTACATGGTGATGACTCACAAAAGCTGCATCGAAGACATCTTTCACCCATTTGCAGGTAGCTCTGCTGAGTCCTCTCTGCTTAGCAACTGTGCTGCTTTTAAAATCTCAGGGAAGGGCCTAGTGAGCCTTGGGACTCTCTCTTTACCTTCCTGAGCCTTCCTCCTCCCTCCTCAAAGTGATGCTTCAATTCAGAGGGGATAGGTGTACACCATATAATAACATGGTAGTTCTCGGAGCCTTGTAGAACACTAATACATTCACAGGAGACTCTGCTGTCAAGATCTAACCACCGTCTAATGCCTAACCTCCTAGTTAGTAATGTACACTGGGGGCAGTGAGTATTTAAACACAGGAATTTGAAATGTGAGGGTTGGAAGATGAACGTGCAACCTATCGAAATACTGTTAGGAATGAAGTCACACATGCCTCATGTAAGTTTTAACCTTCGTTTCCAAATAACTTCCATATATAAGCCAACCGCTCCTTCATGAGACAAAGACAAATAATCTAAGAAAGAATCCGTCTCAGGTCCTTCACGTTTTGGTGATTGGGATGAAGGAGATGGTGATGGTTAATACGGAGTGCCAGTTCGATGGGGTTTGGAATCATCATGGAAATAAATCTCTGGCCTGCCTATGAGGGAGTTTCAAGATTGGGTTCCTTACAGCAGGAAAACTCATTCTAAATGTAGTTGACACCATTCCAGAGGGTCCTAGACTATAGAGAAAAGAGGACATGAGCTGAGCACATCTCTCTCTCTCTCTCTCTCTCTCTCTCTCTCTCTCTCTCTCTCCCTCCCTCCCTCCCTCCCTCCCTCCCCTCTACCCCCCCTCCTGCTCCTGTCTCTGTCCTTCTCTTCTGACTGTGGACAAAATGCAACCAGCTTTTTCTTTGTGTTCCTTCTGCCATGCCCTTCCTACACTGTACCTTCAAACTATGACCCCCCAAATCAAACCTGGTTTCCTCAAGTTTTTTTTTTTTTTGTCAATGATATTATTACAGCAATGAGGAAAGTAATTTTCACAGAGACCTAGTAGTATGAAATTTATAAATTACCTATAAACAGTTTCCATGCAAAGTTTCACAGTTCTGAAATCAGACGTTGGTGGAAATCAGGGCTAGGGAAGTAGCCTAGTCTGTAAGGTATCAGGCATGAGAACCTAAAGTTTGATTCTAGAACCCACAGAAAAATGCCAGACATAGTAGCAACCACTTAGAATCCTAGAACTAGGTGAACGAGGCCGGAGGATGGCTGGGACTCAGTGGCTAGTCGCTCTAGCCTAATGGTGAGTTTCAGGCCAGTAAGAGAGACTGTCTCAAAGGAGACAGCTGATGTCCACAAGAATGACACCTCTGGCCTCCATATACAAGGTGACTCATTAAGTTCAAGCACACGTGTGTGCGTGCACATGCGCCTTCAGACACATTAGCACCCCACACATAGAAATGTTAAGATTCCACAAGAAAATAATTATTACATATTTTATCTTATTTGCAAAACCTTTTTAGCATTTGATTATTTTATGTGTGTATGTTTGAGGGGGCTGTCCTGGTCTCTGTGTGGGGTTAGATGACAACTTTGGGGACTTGTTTCCCCGCTTCACCATGTGGCCCCTGGGGGTTAAACTTAGGTCGTCAGGCTTAGCAGCAAGTGCTTTAACCTACTCAGCCCCATATGATAGTACTGAAGCACATGCCTCTAGGAGCTCAGATCTTGGGGCTCCAGTTCTGTTTTAGATCCAGTGTAAACTTCTGCACCGAAAAACACAAGCGTAACTTGTTATCGTCCTAATGGTAAGCAAAACGTGATTCAGTGTAGCAAGGGAGAACTGATTCTGCACCCCTCTCATCATGGCTAACTTCCAGAGAGCTCTTGTGATTTATATGCCTACCATTCACAGTCCTTCTGGTCTTTGTAGGGCGATCATGCACTCAGACATTAACCTTATGCAGTTGCTGTGCCTGCTCTAAGCAATGAATAATGAATATGAAAAATCTCTTGTGCAACTGTTAATGCCAAGAAAACATGTGTGCAGCTCTGGGCTCCGCTGGCCTCCTGTGGGCTAGATAACTAAGTTTATTTTAATTGCATCTTAATTAAAGTAAATAAATAATGGGTGAGGGCCCAAGTGTCTCTGATTTGTCTTCATACTTGGAAAGTACAGACTAGCTTAGAGCCTGGATCTCCAGACACTGAGTCCCATAGAGAAATCGGAAGGATCAGAGGGATTTTTCTTCTAGTTCTAGGTTTTAAATGTGCGTTGATAGAATAGCAGAATTTTACATCTATATTATCCTGAAAAAAAAAAAAACCATACATACTGTCTGAACCCATGGGGCCAGGTACCAACTATATAAATACACATCACGAATAGGAAACAATTCTCCAGTTTCAGGACTCCTCTACCCACTTTGCGACTTAACAGGAATTTTTTTTTTCTAAGAAAATTAACTTTGTGGAGTAAGGTTAGAAACCCAGTCAAGGGACAAAAGCTACTGTTGTACAAACACACCACTCCCTTTTATTTTTAGCTACCATCTTAGCAGCTCAGTGTTAAAATGGGTAATGATAAGGAAGTGCTAGCCATAATCTGCCATCTCCCGCTCACCTCTCATTTGCCTTTGCATTAATTGTACATCTTTTAGATCTTCGTAAATCAACACCTATGCTAAATTGCTACTCAAGTCAAGCGGGGGGGGGGGGGGGGCGCTTACATCTGCATCCTGTCTGGTCCAGCTTGAAAGCCTGCAGACAAGGCTGTCTACATTTCTGTATCACTCCAGAGTCTGGCTGGAAGCCGGGGCTGCTTCAGCCCCAGTTGCTGGCAAGCAAACCCTTAACAGCTCTCTCACATGCATTAAAAATAGCCAATGGGGGGCTGGTGAGATGGCTCAGTGGGTAAGAGCACCCGACTGCTCTTCTGAAGGTCCTGAGTTCAAATCCCAGCAACCACATGGTGGCTCACAACCATCTGTAACGAGATCTGACATCCTCTCCTGGAGTGTCTGAAGACAGCTACAGTGTACTTACATATAATAAATCAATAAATCTTTAAAAAAAAAAATAGCCAATGGGATGTACTAACGCATATCACTCAAACTACAAAACAGCTCCTGGGCCTGGGATTAGGAGAGCAGAGAACACCGTGTGTCAGAGGATGGCACTGATATTTAGAAATGATTTTCTTCTCCAAAAAAAAAAAAAAAAAAAAAATAAAAAACTTGTACATTTAATAAACACAAACTAATTGTACATGTTCACAAAGTACCATGTGACANACCGTGTGTCAGAGGATGGCACTGATATTTAGAAAAGATTATCATCTTCAAAAAAAAAAAAAAAAAAAAAAAAAAAAAAAACTTGTACTTTTAATCAACACAGACTAATTGTACATGTTCACAAAGTACCATGTGACATTTCAATACATAGAATGTATACTATTCAGAGCAGAGTAAATTCACATAACCATGACTCTGTTATTTCTTTGTGTTAGAAACATTCAGAGTCCTCCTATGGGATGTGACCACTAGAAAACACATATTTCCAAAGGTCTTAGGAACTGGGATCTCTCTCTCTCTAGAAAAATGACAGTTATAAAGTAGCAATCATACTAAATGTATGGTTAGGACTTCCTAGGACTATAGGAAGTAGGTGTTTTCCGATAGTTGCAAGCCACAGGTTAGGCACTGCTATGACCTACTTGATATTTTGACATATATTAATTGTTGTCCATCAGAAGTAATAGTCCACCTTGATATGCATCTTAGAACTGGCAGTGGAACCCTTACCAGGCAGCCCAGCAGGCAAGCAATTCTATCTGTAAGAGAGTTGCCCTCTCCTGCCGGGTTTTCCTGGGACACACAACTTAAGTCCCTGCCTTGGCTCAGCCTGGGCTATCAAGTTTCTGCCTATGCCATACTTTTCACACTAATATTACAATAAGCTCCAGATTTCAAAGCTAGCTTCTGTCAAACTCTTCTGCCTTGGCTATATTTGGTGTGCCTTTTCATTCATTCATTCATTCATTCATTCATTCCTTCAATTGAATAAATACCTTTATTTCTAATTAATTTATTTATGTTTACTAGTGATTTAATTGTCTGGGTAGGTTCTAAATCTAGTGTTTTTCACACAGTAGACAAGTACACTACCATGGAGCTGTGTTCCTCGACCGAGTAAATACCTTCTCTGCTACACAAGGCAGAGGAGCTCCCCAGCTGCTAAGACACTGCCCTTAGTACAATACCTGGCCTTATTTGCTGAAGGATGAGGCCCAGGGAATCCCCGAGGTTGTTTATTTACCAAAGGAGTTAGAAGTCACTCTGTCAGGCTGGTGAGATGGCTCAGTGGATAAGAGCACCCGACTGCTCTTCCAAAGGTCCAGAGTTCAAATCCCAGCAACCACATGGTGGCTCATAACCATCCGTAACAAGATCTGATGTCCTCTTCTGTAGTGTCTGAAGACAGCTACAGTGTACTTACATATAATAAATAAATAAATCTAAAAACAAAAACAAAAACAAAAAAACTTAAATAAAAAAAAAAAAGAAGTCACTGTGTCAAAGACTTCTGAAAACAAGACGACTATGGTACCTTTGTGGATCCTCCATACCTATTGCTCATTCCGAGTCCGAACTCATGTTTTCCTTGGCGTCCACCGAGGAGCATTCTGGGAGAATGTGTCCAGAGACTTCCTCCCCGGATGTAAAGCTAGCCATAAGTACAGATCAGGTAGAGAGTCAAAACCAACTATGACCTAAGCAATAAAAAAACGCCTTTGCATAAAGTTTCTGTCTTATAAAACTTGATAGCTCTTATCTATCCAAGTGCTAAAGTCCAACTGCACAGGACACAGCTGAAACACTATAAACTTTGCAACATGAAACAGTCAAGTTTGATCATTATGACTGTTGTCAGTCATAATGTTTTTTTTTTTCAATGAAGCAATGATAATAGAAAATTGTTTTTCTTTAATACAATAAAACCAGGAGAACTAGAAGTCTCCTCGTGAGTGTCTATACATTATCATTTCTAAAAAGTTGTACTCTCCTTGTAATAAAATGCATTTTCCTAGTAAGTGACCTGCCATAAACTACTGCCTTGTCAACCATTTCTAGCATGTGACAGAATGACTTCTGTCTGTTGGATCAGAAACATGCTGCAGGTCGAGTGAGCCAGATTCTTCAGGCAGAGAAGTGTATTTAAATGTGCCCTGTGGCAGCTATTAAGCAGCTTTTTATGTTGTACCTGCTTGTAATGTATGATGTCAGTTGGTGGGAAGAAATGGCATTCGCAATTCTCAGTATCGCACCCTTAGAAATCACCATTTTAAGTAACCCTTGCTGGATGCCACTGCCCTTGAGCTCCTGACAGAGGGTGGAGCAAAGACCACCAAGGCTCTGTCCGTTCTCAATATGCACACGCGCAGAGACTGAGAGAGAAATCAGAGAACCTAGTCAAGAGGCAAAGCAACAAATGCTGTAACCGTGGATTAAACAAGAGTACTGTGAGAGTGTGGGAAGATGGATTGTATCTCAGAAATCAGCAGCCGTGTGTGTGTGTGTGTGTGTGTGTGTGTGTGTGTGTGTGTGTGTGTGTGTGAGACCAATGAGAAAGTAGGGAGGTTACGGGGGAAAGAGTTTAAAGTTTAAGAGATTCAGACTTAAATCTTTGGGGGTGATGTTCTTAGAGTCATGTTTCCTTATGGTTTCCTTACAGGCTCCTGCATGCTGCTTTCTGCAAGCCACAGTCTAACACGTGTTTACGAGGTCTGAAGAACTCCCAGAACTGAAACGTGCGCTCATTCCCTTGCTTGCCTTCTTGTCCCTGTTCCTGTCAGAGGAGTTTCACTTCCCCGGGTCACCCTCTCTGACCTTCCAGCCTCTCTTCTACTCCATCACCTGTTACTTCTCTCACGCTTGGCCACCAGCTGGTTCCTTCCCTTTTCTTCTCTAGCTATGAAATGTATACACTCAGCATGTATGTATGTATGCATGTATGTATATATGTATGCATGCATGTATGTTCGTAGGTATGCATGCATATATGTTTGTGTGTATGTCTAAATGTATGTTTGTATGCATGCATGTATGCACGTATATATGCATACATGTATGTGTGCATGCATGTATGTTTGTATGCATGCATGCATGCATATATTATATACACATATGTACATTTTTTCTGTCACGTGTTGGTAGCATGTTCTTGTATTCCCAGCACAGGGAAGACAGAAACAAAGGGGAATCCCTGGGCCTAAAGGCCAGCTAGCCTAACCAACCTCGGAGGTAAGGTTCAAGCCAGTAAGAAGGTTTTCTCTGTTCCACACACACCGCATATCTTCTCCTGTATACACACACACACACACACACACACACACACACATACACACACACATGCACGCACACACACTCCCACACACGCTCCCACACACGAAGCTATTAGCTATTAGAATTTTTTCATTATTTAGTGTTCCATCAACTAAATGCTTTTCAGTTCCTTCGGAACAAGGATCACTTGTGCCCCAAAAGTTCATGGTAATTTTTCAACATAATGAGCCAGAGCGTTAAGAAGCTACAGGTTTATTTGAAGTCTATTACTGTAAAAACTGCTCTACTATAAAGTTGCTAAGAAAAAAAGTCCACTAATTTGCTATTACATTTTCCTAATGCTGGAGAAAAATTAATATTTAACATAATTAGGAACAAAATGACTTCAAAAATAAAGACTAAAATTTTAAATTGGGTAAGACAGAAAAGTCACTATACTGGCCTAACTATTCCTATTTTTTTTTTGTATTTAAATCATGTGAGTGAAGTATAGATAGAAACTTGGAAAAAATGAGCAAAAACTAGAAGAATATATTCATAGCATCAAGAAAAATGATACCTTTGAGTGAGCTAGTTGACCATGACATAAAGTGATGAGCACCCAGGTCTCTGCTTGAGATTTGGGCATTTATCCCCACAATAGCTGGCCAGGTGAGTTGATGGCTCTCCAGGATCTGCCTTAGACAGAAGCAGCTCACCCAGGAAGAGCCCCTATTTGAAGGCTGTTTAATGGATGGTTGGAAAGATGCAGTATAATCCATTTGCCCCCAAATTTGGCAGTTCTGAAGGGGTAGCTGTCTTAGGGTTTTACTGCTGTGAACAGACACCATGACCAAGGCAACTCTAATAAGGACAACATTTCATTGGGGCTGGCTTACAGGTCCAGAGGTTCAGTCCATTATAGGCATGGCAGGAATACAGTAGTATCCAAGCAGACATGGTGCAGGAGGAGCTGAGAGTTCTATGTCTTCATTAGAAGGCTGCTAGGAGAAGACTGACTTCCAGGAAGCTAGGATGAGGATCTTAAAGCCCACTTCCACAGTGACACACCTACTCCAACAAGGCTACACCTATTCCAACAATGCCACACCTTCTAATAATTCCACTCCCTGGGCCGAGCATATACAAACCATCAATGTAAGCCAGATTTAGCGCCTATGATGCTGGCTGAGAACTTTCATTGTGTTGCTTCTGTCCTGTCCTTTGTCTGCCATCCTTTGAGAAGCCAAGTTTATAAGCAAGCTCCCATCTGAGAGTACTCCAGAGTATGTACTTAGACTCGTTGGGAATAAAGCACTGACAAAACAGCAGCATCAAAGACAGCAGCAATACAGACAAGTGGGGTTTTGGTATAGCTTAGATGCGGGGGATGTTTCCCCTCAAAGGCCCATAGGCTAAAGTATCGCTTGCCACTGCGGAACTATTAGAAGTTGGTAGATCCTTCAAGAGATGTTGTCTAATGAGCTCATGAGAGGTCCTTGGGTTATTGGGGGCTGCCTTCGATAAAGATGGAGGGACACAATCGCTTTCTTTCTGTGATGGCTTGAGAAGCCATTGTTCATTCAGTCATGGTGCTCAACCGTTGTCTCTCAGTGACCTCACGCATCCAGTACCAGGCTCACCTGTCTTGAACTTGAACTTCCAAAAACTGTGAGCTAAATAAGCCTCTCTTTACTTCATAGATACCACATGTCAGGTAGTTCACTCTAGTGACCGCAAACTGCCTACTATAGACATGGAAGTTGTCTCAACAATAAGGCTGTGGAGAACTCAGTCAGTAAACTGCTCCTTGCAAGAATAAAGACTTCAGTTCTTCACATGTCCAGAGCCCATTAAAAACAAACAAACAAACAAAGTATATATGGTGGCATGAGCTTGAATCCCAGTGTTGCAAAGGTGGGGAAGGTAGATCTCCTGCTCACTGGCAGGCTAGCCTAAGCTACTTAAGCAAGTTCCAACCTAGAAAAGGATTTTAATTCCAAAAATAAGGTAAGCAGTGAAGAACACCCAGGTTGTCCTCTGGCCTCCACACATACTTATGTGTGTGTGTGCGTGCACACACCACACACACACATACACACATTCATTGTTGAGCATGCACACAAACACACACAAAGCAACAATGACAACCTAAGACAGGTAGGGAAAAAATAAAAAGAAGAGTAAGAGGGACTGTGCCAGAATAGAAATGGTGCCAAGTTGCTGACACCTTCAGTGTGTGCAACAGTGGTTTCTAAGATGTAAACAAAGCACGCTCAGGGGTGTAGAAAGTTCGTCTTACAATTCATATTTTAACAATGGCATATTTTCCTGCATATTTCTGCATATATATTATGCTGATATTTATATTATTCAAGTATATAGACACAGAGATTCATATATGCTCCATTAAAAAACAATAGATGTGTTCACTTCAACTTTAGGACGTGCCTGGAGTGGTAGCATATGCCTGTCATTTCAGTATTTGGAAAGGTGGCTACAGGATCTTCAGGGTCATCGTGAGTTTGAAGTCAGCTTAGACTATAGAGCAAGTTCTAAGCAAGCCTGACCCACCCAGGGAGCCCTCGTCTCAAAACAAGACAAAACCGGAGAGTACACTGCAGACCATAGCGGCATCCATTAGGCCTTTCCAGAGGTCATCTTGTGAAGTAGAATCTTGTGTGCCTGTGTGTGTGTGTGTGTGTGTGTGTGTGTGTGTGTGTGTGTGTGTGTGTGTGTATTGCTCATAGTCAGGGGTGTGTGTGTGGAAGTTGGAGAACAACTAGCGTGAGTCCTTGGAGCTCCAGTCAGGCTTGTAGGCAAGAGCCTTTAACCCACTGAGTCACCTACCTGGTCCCAAGCCACCCAAGCAAGCCAAGTGGGAACTAATAGAAAATAGTGTTACCTGGACACACCCCAGACTAATCAAATCAACTCTGGGGGGATGGAAGGCGGGGTCAATATTCTCCTCCTTTCCTGGCTGAGTCTCACTTGCCAGACGCAATTGAACGGGAGCTGTAACTGTTAAATCTGAGCTGGCCCACGAAACGCCATTGTCCCTTAACTCAAACTAGAAAAGCTTTTCAAAAGCTACAGATGAATAAGGCTAGAGTTGTGAGGTATGGTTTTTTTTGTTTGTTTTTTTTTTTTTTTTTTTTTTGGTGTTGTTTTTTACCTTCAGACTGGAGTATGAGTAATAGTTTTCTCTTCACTTTTTGTTTTTACTTCCTTGTGAAGCCCGGCAGTCATGTGACCTGTACCAGGCTCTCTCTCACTGCGGGGGAAGTAATGAGTAACTCACTCATTAAAAGCCCTTTTACATAAGCCACTTTCTTATCTGCTGGAATTCGAGTGAGCTCCCAGAGCCCAGCTCAGCTTGTCTTCCCAAGTTTACACAATAATAAAACCCACACAATAACCCTCTTACTCTACTCTTACCAGCCCATTATTCAGTGCTGATTAGCTTTGAAATGCAAATAGTCCTATCAAATAGCAACCCCGGCCTTCCCCCGGCTGAAGCAGCCTTGGGATGAAAGTCAAAACCACTGCATGTGAAGACAAAGAAACCTACCCAAAGGCCCCGATGGGATCGCCAATATTTCCAGGATTAGAGGCAGGATATGAAATCTTTCTACTGACTTACCAGATAATCTCTGCTACATTCTTATGTTTCCAAACTCCTGATCTGCTTTGACTTGTGGTTAACTCTTGGTTGACCACTGGCTGAACTTGTTTTCAGCACACACGTTTATATCGCGGTATGAGAAACAGGACTCCCAGGAGCTGTTTTGTTTACTTTCTGAACACCTTCTACCTTCTGCATCTTGCCTACAGTCTCACAAGTAGTATTTGTTTTTCTTAAGTACAGAGTAGCAACGGAGAGCACAAATACCTTTAATATTACCTAGTTCACTGTCTTCGAAGTATAGATAAGCAGGAAGCCCTCATACATGGGTGGAGAGTCAGTATTGGCAGGCAGGAGGTGTTAGAACAGCTGGAAGCATGGGACGAAAACCTGAGGCTTAAAAGGAGTCAGAAGTTGAGCAAGGCTTAAGGTCAGTTACCAAATCCTGGACAGATCGCTTAAAGCAACAAAATTCCATGGGGTTGCAGTCACCACTGATAGAAACAGCATCCGCTTCCATTCTCATTAAAAATACCTTCTCTGTCACAAAGATGACTGAGAGATATCTGCATCGAGAGAAGAGACTGGGAAGTTCCAAGAACTGGGGAAGAAGAAAGCACAGGGCTTACCACCAAATGGACATAATAGCATAACCCGATCTAGGGGTCCTGATCGGACGTGCTCTCTGCCAGTTACAGAATCAAAAGGCAGGGGAAATCTGAAGCAACAGGTGACAGCAGAGAAATATCAAACACTCAGGCAGAATCAGCAGTTGAAAAGTCTTTACCCGGGGCAAGGAAACACATGCCCAGGCATACAGAGAAAGAGACCCTCTGAGAATTAGAATTTGTGGGGGGACAGACACTTAGAAAGTGGAAAAATCCTGTCTCCTCTCCAGGGCTTGGGCGTAGGGGTTGAACTTTCTGAGCATTTTCCTCCCTAAATTTAGGGTTGGCCTGTTTGAATTAAAATAGAACGGTTTATAGATCAAGAACTGTACTGTAACATATCCCGATTCTACCTTGAACTTATTTTAAGCTCTTGTCTCAAGTCGGGAGAGCGGAGAATTCGGCCATCTTGGAAATCTGCCCCCTTTGTTACCTAGCCGTGCCTCTCTCCCTATCTCTCTACCTCTTTAGTCAGTCAAACTCCTAGTCTCTCAGACATAGATTTCCAGTTTGAGAAGATGAAATGATTTCTGGATGTGCATGGTAGGAATGGTCATGTTATTGTAGCGATAAAAACCCTTTAAGGGAAAACTTCTGGTCAAGAAAATCAAATCTCTATTTCAGTTGAGAATGTCAATACCTGTGCAATGGACCATGACTACGAGGGACTTTCTTCATCTTTCTCCCATACAAAGGCTATGCTATAGCAATAGGCTATCTGGGGCGGGGGTGGGGGTGTTTCCTCAAGTACTAACAACAAGGTAGAAGCCTTTTAATAATGTGAATTTAGGAAAGAAAAGCATTCATTGTTTTGCCTATGGATCAAGGGGCATGTCAACACAAAACTGGCAAAGTTTGGAGGTTGGAATATCTGTAAGACATACTTTATGCATCTGTAGTGGTTGGGCTTAGTAGCCCAGCTCTTAATGTGGGTTTGGGGGGGGGGAGTTTAAACTTGGGTCCTCACACTGGCAAGGCAAGCACCTTACCAACCCAATTATCTCTCCCGCCCCAGGAAGGTAGATTTATAAATCTAAAGTGTAGTTATGGTCAAAACAAAGGGCTCCTGTAATTTTTGCTTAATAGCCCTGTACCAGGGGCTTCCCAGCATGGTGTGAAGCTATTTGGCAGGACTAGGATAAAGCCTGGTGAGTTTCAAAGGGTCTGAGCTAAGCATCAAAAAAGCAAACAGAGATATTGATCTGACTGGTAGGTACAGGTTTTCCAAGGACTTCTGGGAGCCACTGCTGAGAGTTTATGCCTTCATGGTCATGTATACTTTCAGTGCCATGGGTTTCCTCTGAGTGTGAAACTGCTAGTGTGTACATATTTACATTAGGGAAGCCAAGTTGTCTTAGTTTCACTTCCTGTTGCTGTGATAAAATACTCTGACCAAAGCAAGGTCAGAAAAAGAAAAGGCCCACAGTTCAAGAATATAGTCAACCATGGCAGGGAAGTCTGAGGGGGGAGGCCTTGAAAATGCCACCCCCCTTACATCCCAAGCAGAAAGCAATGCATGCCTGCTGAGGCTGGCTGTGCCTTCTCTAGTTTATATATCCTGGATCTCTGGCCTAGGGGATGGTCCCGCCCACAAGGAAGATGATTCTTCCCATAGCAATTAACTAATATAGATAACCTCCCACAACCTGCCTGAGAGACCTGTTTCCCGTGGTTCAAGGTGCAATTAACACTAACCATCACATAGATCTAAAATACAACTATGCCCAAAACTAGAAATTTACATTTTTCACAGACCTGCTTATTCTATTCTATTCTATTCTTCTTATATGCTTTTTTATTTGTTTTTTTTTGTTGTTGTTGTTGTTGCTGTTGTTTTGTTTTTGTGTTTTGGTTTGGTTTGGTTTTTTTTTTTTCAAAACCATTCTGGGAAAGACTAACAAAATTTGTCCGTGAACTTTGTGGTCTCATTCTTGAAGCCTGGCTATTTTCTTTTCTAGCCATCTGACTGTAATTGTTATCAGATATGACTAGTCACTTCCAATCTGCAAAGTAATAACCCTGAGGTCACTCTGGCTGAAAGCACTCCTCCCCCGAAACCCTTACCCCACCCCCACCCCCAGCATGCACCCAAGCTGTTCCATAGCTAGCTTCTGATGTAGAGGGCAAAGTTCCTTATCTGATCGATGATGAAGTCAGATGGCAGAGGTGCAAATTCCAACCTTGCCTTTCTCTTGATATGTTACTCCTGACAGTCTCACATATAAACCAAGTAAGAATTTCAATCTCAGAGGGCAGTGGTTATAATTGGATAAATGATACATGCTAATTTTGTGGTTAAGATAATTTGCTTATGAACTAAGCAAATTAGAGATTTTGTTAGTATTGGAAAATATACACAGTAGATGCCATTCTAAGCAGTCCATGCAGTAAGTCACTATTCCATGTTTTAATCTATAGTTGTTGGCCTCTAGCTTTATAACCTACAACCCAGAAAAAAATGAATTGCAGACACTGCTATGCTGGAAGAAGTGTTCAGCAGAGGACCGCACATGAACAAACCAAAACATTTTACCCACCTAATTGACTAAATAATTCTGTGAAAATAACACTCTTTGCTTCCAAGTATCAATTAAAATGAATCCAAGGGACTGGTGAGATGGCTCAGTGGGTAAGAGCACCCGACTGCTCTTCCAAAGGTCCGGAGTTCAAATCCCAGCAACCACATGGTGGCTCATAACCATCTGTA
>NC_034601.1:70157083-70162073 GCF_900095145.1 Mus pahari
GGTGAGTTAAAAAAAAAAAAAAAAAAAAAAAAAAAAAAAAAAAAAAAAAAAAAAAAAATGAATCCAAAAGCTGGACACGGTGTCAGATACTGTAATCTAAACACTTCATTGGCAGAATCAGGAGAATTGCCTATCTAAAGCTAGCCTGGGCTACATAGTAGGACTGTCTCAGACAAAGAAAGAAACAAACAAACATCATAGTTTAAAGGAAATTTTGTACATTGATAAGGAGGACCTCAAACATGTCAAACCACTAAAATGTGATGAGATTCTTAGTCTCAAAGGCATAGGCAAAGTAAAGCAGGTCTTTCAAAATATAGTGCTTGAAATGCCATTGCTGGCCTATTTTTAAAAGTTCATAAATTCTTCCTAGGAAGGGACTAATTCTATTAACATATGTTCACTATACAATATATGTATGTGAACAAAGATCTTATTATAGTGAAAGGGGTGTGTGTGTTTTGTGTGTGTGTGTGTGTGTGTGTGTGTGTGTGTGTGTGTGTGTGTGTGTGTCTGTGTCTGTGTGTATGAATCCTTGATCATGTTCATAAGGGTAGAGGGAAATAAAACTACTTCTATTCATTCGTTCATTCATTCATTCATTCATTCATTCTTAGACCAGGTCTCATGTAATCTGCGATGGCCCTCAATTCAATCTGGAACCAAGAATGGCCTTGAACTCCTACTATTTCAACCTTACTGCACGGATTACAGGTGTGTGCATTTTTCCAGGCAAAGGAAATACTTATTTGTGTGGTCTCAAACCATGGAGAATTGAAACATGGAAAGAATTATTTAGTGATATTGTGCATTTTCTCCACTGGGATTTTAAGATGTAATCTTCCTAGACTATATAAGGTCCATGACTTGTACAAAATAAAACAGAACACAGTGGCCCACACCTATAATCCCAGCATGTAGGAAAGAGATGTGGGGCGGGCAATGGGACTGAGGCAGGAGGACAATGACATAATAAGCACTTGTTTGTTTGTTTGTTTGTTTTTACTGTTTTATAAGCTGGTAAGCTGGTTCAGTGGGTATATTAGGGTTCTCTAGAGTCACAGAACTTATGGGTACTCTCTATGTAGTAAAGGAATTTGTTGATGACTTACAGTCTGCAGTCCAACTCCCCAACAATGGTCAGCAGCAGCTGTGAATGGAAGTCCAAGGATCTAGCAGTTGCTCAGTCCCACAAGGCAAGCAGACAAAGGAGAGAAAGTATAAATCTTCCTTCTTCCAATGTCCTTATGTAGGTCTCCAGCAGAAGGTGTAGCCCAGATTAAAGGTGTGTGCCACCACACCTTTAATCCCAGATGAACTCGGCGATCTCCCTGTCTTAATCTTCTGGAATCCATAGCCACTATGCCTCAAGATCTCCATACCAAGATCCAGGTCAGAAACTTCTATCTCCCAGCCTCCAGATTAGAATCACTGGTGAGCCTTCCAATTCTGGATTGTAGTTCGTTCCAGATATAGTCAAGCTGACAACCAGGACTAGCCACTACAGTGGGGTAAAGGTGCTTACGACCAAGCCTGATGACCTGAGTTTGATCTCTTAACTCTACATGGTGAAAGAGAGAACCAACTCCCGTAAGTTGCCATCTGACTACATAGGGTACACACACACACACACACACACACACACACACACACACACACGAAAACTGAAAACAGCTTTTAAAAAGCTGAAAGAGATTGTGTTGGTTTAAATGGCCCCCATAGGCTAATATATGTTAATGCTTAGTCCCTAGTCACTAATTGCTGGAACCGTTTCAGGAAGTATTAAAGGTATAATAATCTTGTTGGAGGAGTTGTTTCACTGGGGTTCAAAAGCCCATGCCAGGCCCAGTCTCTGGCTTTCTCAGCCTCCAATTTGTGGATTAGGATATAAGCACTTATCTATTGCTCCAGCACCAGGTCTGCCTGCCTGCTTGCCAGCCTGCTGCCACACTCCTGGCCATCATGGTCAATGGGTCCACCTTCTGAAACTCGACGTAAACCCCTAATTAAGTGCTGTCTTGGTCAGGTTTACTATTGCTTCAATGAGACACCATGACCAAAGCAACTTGGGGAGGAAAGGGTCTATTTCACTCACAGTTCCATAAAGTAGTTCATCATCAAAAGCATCGAGGGTAGGAACTCACCCATGGAAGGAACCTGGAGTCAGGAGTTGATGTAGAGGCTACAGAGGGGGTCTGCTTACTGGCTTGCTCCTCATGGGTTGGTTGCTCGGCCTGCTTTCTTATAGAACCCAGGAGCAGCCTAGGGGTGGCTCCACCCACGATGAGCTGGCCCCTCCCGTCAATCACTAAGAAAATGCTCTACAGGCTGATCTTATGGAGGCCTTTCCTCTTCTAAGATGACTATAGTTTGTGTCTAGCCAGCACGAATGCTTTCTTTTGTAAATTGCCTTGGTCGCACTGTCTCTTCACAGCACTCCAATGGTAACTAAGACAGAAATAATCATAATCAAAACAGAGAGAAAATGATGGAAATTAATGTAATTAGAAGCCAGTCCCGGTGACAAACAACTATGTTCTGATACCCCAGAGATTGAAGCAGGAGGATCACATGTCCTGTGCAGTGTGTCATCTTCAACTGTTGTTGGATCATCCCATGGAAGTAAGCTAGCAACAGTGCCTTCTGCTCACAATTCCCACACATGAGTGAGCACCTTGGAGAGGATCCTGTGGTCCTGTAAACTATGGCATGGCTACAGCTCTTGCCTGCAGCTGGAGTGCAATATAAGAAAAAAACCCTTAGCAAGACCGTGAAGCTGAGCCACTCCCAGATTCTTGATCCTTAGAACTGTGTACAACAATAAAGTCTTGTTACATTAAGTGGCTGATATTTCCAGTAATTTGTTTCACCATGATAGATAAATAAAACAATCCTCCAAAAGGGAAACAGAATATGATCCAAAGATAATATATATCGTGACCCAGGACTAATATACTCAGAGGAGATGTTATTCAAAAATAAAAGGAGGTATTTTTTTAGGTGTAAAAATGTTAGGCACAGTAAGATCTATTAACAAGACCACTGGACTTGTTAAAGAAACAAGCCAATTAAGATAAATGTCAATTTTTTAAAAAAGCATTCAAAAAGAGGACTTGGTGATAAACATTGACTCTTTTCCATTGGAAAGCTGGTACTAAGTTGCTACGTAAATTGTATTTATTTATTTATTTTTAGCTATGTAAATTTTAATACAGAGAAGAAGACAAGCATTAAAGGCAAGACAATGCATTAGCAACAATAATGTAAATAACAAAGTTAAGGCATGCTGTAGGAGCACTAAGTCTCTAAGTTGTTTCCCAGAAGTATTTTCATTTATTCCAGTTAAGCTGCAAAGATCCCATTAGACATTAAACAGAAGTTTTATTATTCATGGGCCTATGAACTGGTAAACCAGTATGGAAACCAGTATGGAAATATCTAAAAAAAAAAAAAAAAAAAAAAAAAAAACAATTACTAAAACCAGAATGTAGGGAAAAAAGATATAACCCAGGCGCCCTACTCTGGCTGTATAGGCAAGGGACTCTAAGCCAGGGTACCATGGCTAAATTTGAGATCCGTGACAGATGGATCCAGTCTACCTGTCCATCAAAGAGTAAATGGGTAAAGACTTGTGGTACACACACAATTGAATTTTACCCCATTATATATAAAAATGAAATTGTGAGATTTGCAGAAGATGAATGTAACTAGAAAGCATATTAAGTAGAACAAAATAGATTGAGGAAGGCCAACACTGGAGCGGGGGGATGGCTGCTGAGCTATTTTTTAATAACCGTAGCTGACATGTCTCGCTTTAATTTTGTACTTTCCTGTGTCGTATGCATGTTTCTCTTAAGGATCCCAGGGTTAGGGTAAGCCTCTGAGGGAAAGGTACTACAGCTTGGTGCTTCCCCAGATCTGTGCATCTGCTCCTTGGGGAATCCAGCTTCTTATTCTTTCAAAGTCATTCTGGGGACAGTAAGAAATATTTCCCACCATCAACTTGATCTGGTACACTTTATCCTATGCACGTATTGTTTACATCACAAGAACGATTTTAAGCCAGTAGAGAGAATGCTGAAAGCACTCCCTTGCAATTTCTCTAAAGTGAGGATAACAGTAAGTTCTATAAAAGAAAAAAAAAAAAAACATGCATTAAATCTGCAGGGCCAAAACAGAAGTGCAGGTCAGTGTAAGCTTTAACACAATGGCCACCTGTGTTAGTTGTAAAGCTCAGCTTATAGCTTACGTAGTTTCCATGATTCCCTTCTGAGTTACATAGGCGTATTGTGGACAGATTTATGAAGCCATGAATTATGATGGGCCTGGAGAGAGCTACGGAAGATGGCACAGCACAGATTGACCTGTGTATTAGCAGGAGCCGCTTCCTGTTGTTCATGCCTTCCATGTGCCCCCTGACGTTGATATTTGGATTTGGCCCCATCAACTTCCTTTCCAACCTTTGCTATGATATTCACTTTGGAAAGCGAAGAATTGACCGGATATTTTTAGTAAATCAAACTTTTAAAAAATGCTGACATGAAAGAACTGATTAATGAAGGCAAAGCTAGGATGGTTGAAAAATTGCACAGATAATCACATCATTATCTTGTAATGTTCACCTTTTCCATGGGTGGGGACGAAGCAAAAGAGGATAAATAACTGGGTATCCTCATTGGTGATTCACACCTTGGACTACTCAGACACACTGGTCTTTAGATCATTAAAAACATAGAGACTTAATTGACTGCAAATGACATTATTTGTATCAAGCCATTCTCACTGTGGCAAAATCACAATACTGTTGTGGTGGCTTGAATGAGAATGTTTGAAGGGTTCCCATAGGATCATATATTTGAATGCCTGATTCCCAGTTAGTGGAACTGTTTGGGAAGAATTGGGAGGTGTGGCCTTGTTGAAGAAGCTGTGTCACTGGCGGGTGGGCTTTGAGGTTTAAAAAGCCCCATGAAGAGCCGGGCGTGGTGGCGCA
>NC_034601.1:70162308-70163999 GCF_900095145.1 Mus pahari
TAAAACAAACAAACAAACAAACAAACAAAAAAAAAAGCCCCATGACAAGCCCAAATCTCTTGCTCGTTCTCTCGCTCGTTCTCTCTCTCTCTCTCTCTCTCTCCCTCTCTCCCTCTCTCCCTCTCTCCCTCTCTCCCTCTCTCTCCCTACCTTTCTCCCCCTCCCACTTCTCCCCAGTTTCTACCTTTCAGATCAGACGTAAGCTCTCAGCTACTGCTCCAACACCATGCCTGATGGCTTCCACAGTCACAACGGCCACAGACTCACCCTTTGGAACCATAAGCAAGCACCCAACTAAATGCATTCTTCAGTAAGTTGTCATAGCCATGGTGTCTCCTCACACGGGCAATGAGACTACACAGTGAGCCTGTTTCAAAAACTAAATAATTGTGCCAAAAATTATAATAAAAAAGCTTTCAAGACAGCACTTTCCTCAGTCAATCCTTCCCTGCTTTCGCGCTACCTGAGGGAAAAGGGTTTGATGACTTGTCCTACCTCTCACGTGGGCACTCCTGCTCCACACTCAAGGCAGGGCGTTTCCCAGCTCCCGACAGCAGTCTGTGCTCAGACCCTCACGTTTGCTCACAGTGCCCTTTCGTTTCCAGGACACTGAGCTTGAGCGCTATTCCCTACAGCCTGAATGTAAGCCCCAAGAGGAGGACAAGCACATTTAAAGTCACAGGTCATTCTGTGCCAGCATACACGTTACAAAGACAGAGGAACCCTGTCTTTTACTACCCGTTTTTGATCTGTGCGGTGCACAGTGATGGCTGCTTTTGTGCAGCCCTGCAAGCAGAACTATGAGAACGCACTGTGTGCAGCTCCAATTTTCAGTGTCTATATCCGGAGCAGCTGGACGGACGCTGCTATTATTAGCGCTGTTGGCACCAGGCTCTTTACACTGTAAAGTAGGGTTCATTCAGAAGGCTCAGTGGGGAAGGCACTTGCCACCAAGCCTACTAGCTAGAATTCAGATGGTAGAGGAACTGACCTCTGCACATTGTCCTCTTGACTCACACACGTGCACTGTCAGGGACACACACACACACACACACACACACGAAATAAAAACTGAGTTACTAAAATAAAATTCGAGGTGGAGCCCGAGTCCAGGTGTTTCCAGGTGGCCACTCTTAGGAGCTGACTCTTTTGACCCTCCAGTCACCATTTCCTGAGTATTGACATTACAGCTATGAGTCAGTCACCAAGGCATTTTATACAGTCCTGGGAATTGAACCCAGGGAATGTGCAGGCCAGAAAGCCTTTTACCATCTGAGTTACATCCCTGGTCCTATGCATTCCTTTGATTATGATTTTTATTATTTTTGCAGTGCTGGGAAATCACTAGCAATATTCTACCACTGAAACACACTAGCCACCTTCTGATTACTATTGCGTTGTTTTCAAAGTCTTTAATCCCTGTATTTAGGCTGTTATAAAATGAATGAGCTGACCAAATATAGTTTTTCAAATTGCCAACGAATTGTAGTAAAACTGTGCATCTCTGAATAGGTTAATAGCTCCCCTGCTTCAACCTCAGCAACATTTGCAATGTGAATAACATAGACTGATTGCTTTTGTTACGGTGTGGATGTGAAGCCGGGCGTGGTGGCGCATGCCTTTAATCCCAGCACTCGGGAGGCAGAGGCAGGCAGATTTCTGAGTTCAAGGCCAGCCTGGTCTACAAAGTG
>NC_034601.1:70164434-70177688 GCF_900095145.1 Mus pahari
CCAAACACATATATATATATATATATATATATATATATATATATATATATATATATATTCTCAAAGCCCTGTCTCCACAGTGACACACTTCTTCTAAGGCTACCCATTCTCCAATAAGGTCACATCTCCTAAGAGTGCCACTTCCCGTGGGCCAAGCATATTCAAATTACCACATAGTCCATGGGGATGTAAAGCCACACAGGGAAGGAAGCACTAAGCTAAATACATCAATGAGGCACTTTATCCAACAAATCCAATTAATGGCAAATAATCAAATGGGCAGAGTCTACCTAAAACCATGAAACAAAAGCAGGGCAGTTGGATTCTCCACATAAATAGTTCAGAAAATATATTTCAGGGACAAAAGGAGCCACACAACAATGGCTCTTCTGTGTCTGTGCTGGCAGCACGGCGCTATCCTCTCTCACCACTGGTAAAGGAACATCTATGGAGTACTGTGGTTTCTGTGCATCTGTCCATCTCTCCATCAGCTCCTGTGTCTAGAAGCACATAGACTGAACATTATACTGACATCACCAAATCCATAGACATCAACTGTTATTTGCCCCATTCTCCTCTTGTGTAGATAATGAACTATGGAATTAAAGTTATTAATCTCAGAAATTGGACTCAGCAGTATTTTTCAAAATAGTAAAGAGAAAATAATTCTAGTCATTCTCCATGAATCAGTGTAGAATTGTTTATGACTCTTCTCCTGGTCTCCTAGAGGAGGATTACACATTATCACAACCTGGGCATTCACAAGTGTTCTGTGACATTGCTTCTGACAGTGACCACCTTCCCCCTCCTGGAATGCTGAGATCTCTGTAATCAGGATAGCCATGTGAAGGTTAATTCTGGTGGTCAACTTGATTGGATTAAAAATATCTAGGGGATTAAGGAAGCACATGTGTTTGTGATGAGGACAATGACTGAGGGATGGGATTCATTCTCTGATGACTCTTAGTATGAAGGGATCATTGGGAAGTGGCAAAAGGTAGGAGGTGTGGCCTTGTTGGAGGAAGTGGGTCACAGAGAACACATCCTAAGACTGTATCTTCTTTCCATCTAGTAATAAAGAGTTGCACATTCCATCACACTCTCCTGCAGCCATGATGTTTCCACTCAAGTGAATCTATGATCCTGGATGCCAGGGATTCTGGGGTCCTCCTCTCTATACTGTAGCCTAGTTAATGTGTTTTGGGGGTAGGGCAGCAGGAATCTTTTTGGTAATTTTGGTCCTCACACTGGAAGCTGAGGAATGAACCCAGGACTTCCTCTTGCCACACCAGGACTCTATCTCTGAGCGAATTCTCCTGTCCCTCCACTGAAGTCTAAAACACTCTCTCCCTGGGGTCAGAGCAGAGCTGCAGTTAGGGTCGCTCTCAGCTTCCTCTGCTCCTTCCCCAGTTTCCCTAAGAGGCACTTCCCCCGGGAAAGTACTCTACTCATGCTTTGAGTTAACATCAATTCCTGTTTTCTATTTACTTTTTATTAAAATACATTCTAACTGGCATTTAAAGACTTAAAATTATACATGGTCATGGAATAATATATAATCTTTTCATGCTTTTAACATTTCAACCCATAACTATGGAACAAATATCTTGCAAAGCAGAAGAGAACTTTGTGTCTTTCTTATTGCAACTTAATAGCTACCCATTGACCAATTCTCTCTCTCTCTCTCTCTCTCTCTCTCTCTCTCTCTCTCTCTCCCTCCCTCCCTCCCTCCCTGCTCAGGCTTGGCTAACAGTCCATCTGCTCTCCATTTCTATGAGATCAACTTTTCCAGATGTAACCTATGAGTAAGATCACGAGGTAGTTGCCCTTTTATATCTAGCTTGTTTCATTTAACATAATTAAATGTGTATGTAGATACATCCACACTGCCACAAATGATAGAATTTCATTCCTTTTTCTTTTTCCATAGTGGAATAAGATCCCATTGTGTATGTGTACCATATTTTCTTCATTTGTTGGATGATGGATATTTACATTGTTTCCATGACATCAACTCCTTTGAAGGACCTGAACTACCACATGGTCACATGTCATTCCTGTGTGCACATCTCTCCTCATATGACTAAGGGATAGTCAAGACAGATATCAAACCACACACACACACACACACACACACACCACTTATATCTAAACCAAAGGCTAAAACACCTTGCACATAAGATCAGCTTTAAGGAAATGGAACTCAGAAGCAATTGGGCATGGCAAAGTAGTTGGAGAGGATCCACAAACACTGGCAGTTTAGCAAGAACAGACATATGGACAAATCTTCCTATTTATCCTTGTTTGGTTTTTCTTAACCATAATTTGTTTCTTTAAGCGAATCAAGAAGTAGAAATAATACCTATCATTTTCTAGTTATTCTGAAACATTCAAGCATCCCATGTCCAAAATAGTAACTTCACAGTCTTTATTTCCTGTTTTTCTATATGGTAGCTCAGGCACCATATGAGAAGTATATAGATTACATACTTTATCATCAATATTATGCCTTGGTGCAGCAAGGCTGCTTGGAAATAAAAGCAGCTTTCTTGCTTCGTTTAGCCTTGTTTTATGACATCTGTCCTATCTTAAACTGTTCAAGAGAAAGATTCTGTGTAGTCAGGGAACACTGACTGCTGCCTATCTAGCCTATGTATCTTTAACCCAGAAACTCTGTAAGTAGATCACTAGGGTCCCTGTAAGTCATCATCCACACACAGAAGACATGCAGTGATTCCTCCTCGACCACAAAAGAAGAGCATCTGCCTGTCACACATACAGTCTGTGCTAACCCAGAAATCTGACTGCCGAACCAAAAAGCCTCCCTCTTCCCCAGAGGCAGGAATCCTGAACTGTTTTTATTCATTTTATACTTTTTTTTTTTTCTTTCCCAATGTTTCAGTAACATAGTAGCAACTGTGGACACTGTTTTGACAGTTTCTTTTCTTGGGTTTGAAAATCTTCCCTCTTGCAGTCATCCATACTACTATGCTGGAGACTGATAACAGGAAGAAAGACTTCCAGATGCCTGACAAGAGTCAGGGGGAAAAACAAGTGTGGTATCATTTTACGTCTGCTGAGGTTGGAGTCATAGGATTGTTTTGCCTACCTAACAACCCAGATAGGTTAATAGGTTACCATGTTATTCTTTAGGAAAATTATGTGCTTTAGCAGCAACAAATTGAAGCTCATAATTCACCTGATTTATAAAATATATCTTTCCCTCTAGAACTCTCTCTCTCTCCCTCCCTTCCCCATTGTTATAATGGTGCCTTGGTTATACTGTGACTGCAGAGAGGAGTGTAAAATCACTCTTGCCCTTGGAGATGCTTCCACTAAACTCCTTCCCAAAGAATGAAGCAGAGCCCAGAGGAAAGGATAAGACAGTTAGAGGGGTTATCTCATCATCATCATCATCATCATTTTGTAGTTTCACATCATGCACCCCAGTCCCACTCATCTCCACATCCCTCCTATCTAGCCTTCCCTGGGAACCTATTTTCCAAAATAAAACACACACACATACACAGAGAGAGAGAGAGAGAGAGAGAGAGAGAGAGAGAGAGAGAGAGAGCGAGAGCATAGGAAGTACTCTCATTGTGGAAGCTGTAGTGTGTCAGAGCATGTCCCACACACATTCCCCCTTGCAAATGTTCTTTATAATGATTCATTGGTCTGGTTCAAGGTCTCTGGCTTCTGTGACACCATCAATACTGGCTCCTTATAGGGGGACTCCTCCCAGTTGTCCTGTTGTTGCCCTGTGTCATGGAGATCCTGCAGCTTTGGATCAGCAGGAAATTCCCTTTCACATGTCCCTTTCATGCCTCAACAGTTGGCAGATGATGGAGATTTGGGGATGGGCCAACTTAAGAGCCCTGGATCTGGGTCTGGGTGGTAGCTGAGCTGGTCAACCCAAGGGCTCTCCCTCATCTGCGTCACCAGGGTGAGCTCTTCAGCACTGCTCTGGCTAGACCACCTATCAAATGCTGCCATCAGGAGGCAAGGTCAGCTCTGCACTCAGGCCCCTCAGGGCCAGCTCACCTGCATCCACACCTCCAGAGCCAGCTCCACGGTGCTGTCAATCAAGGTGCAGGGCCCACTCTCCCAAGAACTCCAGCCTGTGAGGGGTTGGGCCAGCTCTTCTGCTCTCACACCACAGGGGACAGCTCACCTGCGCCTTGGCCATCAGGGTCAGCCCCACTACTCTTCAGGGTGGTGCTGGCAGTGAGGGAGGGGGCTATCTCTCCCATGAGCTCATTCAGAGAGCTTTCAACAAACTATAAAATCACACACCAGGGCTGGAGAGATGGCTCAGCGGATAAGAGCACTGATTGCTCTTCTGAAGGTCCCGAGTTCAAATCCCAGCAACCACACGGTGGCTCACAACCATTCTGTAATGAGATCTGATGCCCTCTTCTGGCACGTCCAAAGACAGCTACAGTGTACTTAGATGTAATAATAAATAAATCTTAAAAAAAAAAAAAATCACACACCAGGGCGTGCAGAGAGCCAGGTGCCTTGAGTATTTGCTAAGGCTCTTATTTATGGGGTATTGAAAACTACACTCTGTTCACAATGTGAAGCTTGGGGTTAAAAACTGTGCTCCCACCTAGGGCCCATCAAATGAGAAGTGGTTGACTCTATGGCATTGTTGATTTCTAATTGCAACCACTTGAAGGCTGTTCTGTAAGACTCATAACCTCGGCATGGGTGTCTGAGACTGCAAACACTTGACTGCATTGATTTATTACCATACATTTTTCATTTAGCTTTTGTCAGGTTTAGGTCAGAAAGGTGTAACTCATTACACTTGCTGTGATCCGTTTACCCATTGTCTTTTTGGTCAGTTTAGGACCCCTTGTTTCATTTTACCCAAGCAGTGACAGTAGTTTGAGAAGTACCTACAATGATTCTGTGAAAATCTATCTGCTTTCCCAATTCCCTAACCCTGCCAGACCCTATCAGTAGGATCCGCCACCCTTGGCTTTCTCTCCTTCCTACGTCCGAGTCCAGTGAAGATAACATGTCTTTAAGACCATGGTGACTCCGTTTAACCATGACTCTGCCATTCACAGCTCCTGCAAGCCTGACCCAAACTGTTAACTTCCTAGTTGGCCCCCAAAGATCCTGCATTCATCTGGCAACATGTTGACAAGTTAAAAGATATCTATATGTTCACAAAGGAAGCCACTCTTTGGTATTTCCGGTGCAAGCCCAAGTAAGTTGAATGCAAATCGAATACATATGATTAGTTATTTTTTTGCAGTGAAAAGATACACAGCTTTCATCAAATTCTACAAGTGACTGATAACCACCAAAATACTCACATGCACATATAAATATATACATCATACATACATACATACATACATACATACATACATTCTTAAAAAAAAAAAACCACACAGCCAGAGCTATAAGCAAACAGCTCATATCCAATCAGCATTTAATACTCTTCCCATCAGTAAGAATTAATGGCTGGCTGATTGAGGACTTTCTCCAGCTGTAAGAGTGTAAGACCCCCTTAGGGACAGAGGAGACCAGCCTTCTATCAGTGACAGAAAAGAGCAAATTAATATCACAACTCTTCACTCCTGAGATTGGATAACTCCAAGCTCTTTCTACAGTATCCCAGTGTCTCCTACTGGAACTTAGCACAGGGTCAATGTGTGCTCTACTCACTAAGTTTGCAGGGTCACACCACTTCTTCTCTTCCATACCAGTGTTCCCTAAAACCACCTTCTAGCTTACCTTTAGTCCTTTCTGGACCCGAGGGTCAGTTTTTGGGAGAACTCAGCTAAAGTCAATCACTACTCCGTTGCTTCTATCATAGATAATCCACCCTTGATTTCAATCGACTCATCTATACTCAAACCACCCAATATTAAAATCAGAATTCCTGCTAAATAGGCCCAGGTCTATATATGTCTCTGGACGTCTTTGTGTTTCACTGATCCCTTCTTGCATAGTTGTCTTAGTCAGGGTTTCTATTCCTGCACAAAACATCATGAATAAGAAGTCAGTTGGGGAGGAAAGGGTTTATTCAGCTTACATTTCCACATTGTTGTTCATCACCAAAGGAAGTCAGGACAGGAGCTCACACAGGGCAGAAACCTGGAGGCAGGAGCTGATGCAGAGGCCATGGAGGGGTGCTGCTTACTGGCTTGCTCTCTCATAGAACCCAGGACTACCAGCCCAGAGATGGCTCCACCCACAATAGGATGGGCCCTCCCCCCCCTTGATCACTAATTGAGAAAATGCCATACAGCTGGATCTCAGGGAGGAAGCATTTCCTCAAGGGAGGCTCCTATCTCTGTGATAACTCCAGCTTGTGTCAAGTGGACACACAAAAACAGCCAGCACAATAGTAAACCAGACCCTTCTAACTCTCTACTGTCCATAGAACATTAGAGGAAATTCCATTCTCATCCTCTTAATCTAGGCTTTTGTGCTCAGTAAAGTTATGTAGAGGATGCTCAGTTGCCCAGGCGTTAGAGAAGTGAAATGAGTGGTAAAAGTTAGCCTACTTGGGTTACCATGGAGATTAAATCTTTTAACTGATCTCGTTTTGTTGAAGACCATGACCTATTTTGGATAGTTTGTTTCTGTTGCCTGATTGTTTTGTTTGTTTGTATTTTTGTTTTTTTCTTCAGAGCGCTTCTTCTTTCTCACTTCCATGGGTCCTATCCTTCTATCCTTCTTAGAATATTAACAGGAACATCAGTTACTGTTAAAGAAACCAGACTCTGGAAACTGGACCAATGTTCTTTGACAGACGGTTTGTGCAGCTCTGCGGGAAAAACCTAATTATCCGTTTTTGAGTGATCATCTGAGTTTCTACTAGAGTTGCCAATATTTGTCAATTTGACTTTTATACTGTCCATTAAGCGATGTTCCTGCATGATAGAGCATCTATACGAGAAACACTTCTGTCCACCACCAGCCCTGTGTTGAGAGCAATGTGGAACATGCCAGCCCTATTTGCCAAAAGTCCATTTCTGTCCTTAAGCAAAATAAGACATGGGAAATATTACACTAAATAGTTTCTTTAAAGATGTGGCTTAACACATCTAGAGGACATGTTCTGGGAAATGCCCATCACATCAAGAGTTCAGAATATGCCTGGAATGTACGCCATTTACTCAAGTCAGAATGTTTAGTTTCTACTTGAATAAACACAAAGACGCTAAATGCTACAGCCTCCTAAAGGTGTTTAATTAACACAATTAAATACACTAAATGTACTTCCTCAGTTCTTAAGAGTTTCTACTCTAAGGTTGTTTTCATTTTTAAGTTACTACTGCCACATACACCAGTCAAATTTGAAGTCTGATTCACTGATCCTAGAGAGAAGTACTAATATCTCTTCAGTGAGTGGCTGGACACTGCTTCCCCATTACTAGGGAAGCAGAAAAATCAGATACCACAAAGAACAAAAGAAATCCCTTCATTTTTCTAAGCAATACTATCTAGATACAGGTGAGTCCAAGCTGGATGGACCCTGAAGCATCTTTTACTGAGAAAAGTGTCTTAGTCTTTCATATGTGTGTGTGTATATATATATATATATATATATATATATATATATATATATTTAAATGGAGGTTTCTCTGTGGTGCTCAGGTTTGCCTTGAGCTGAACACAGAGCATTCTTCTGTTTCGGTGTCCTGAAAGGCAGAGACCATATACGTGCACCAGTCCACCTAGCTTCAAGGGCTTCAGAATAAGCAATATTTAACTGGCTGCTAAAGCTATGAAGTAGAGACATTACGATCGACTCTACAGAAAGACAGTATGGGATGAGAGGGCCTCCCTTGCCAGGTGTTAATGTGGTACCCGGTTCTTCAGAGCTTGTTTTATGAGTGGCTATTATTACAACCCTAAATTAAACAAGCATTCATATGAATGGCCACAGTAGCTAGATAATCCCCTAATGTCCAAAGAAAAGCATTTTCCTGACTACCCCCAGTGCACTGAGTGTCTCCCTAGATCCCCTTGTCTTTGTTGCTGATTAGCAGAGCTCATGGCTGACATCTTCCCAAGCTTGATAATAAGGTCTCCTGAACTGCCCAGAATGTGTGGCTCCCATGCCTTCCAATCTTACTCTCTCATCAGTCTTGCTACTGGCTCTTTTGGTCCCCATTAAGGTCTTTCATCCACCTTTCCACCCCGTCGCCAAGAGCATCTGCCCATCCTACGTGAAATGCCTGCCAATCTTCCCTGCCCCCAAGTCAAGCTGAAAATTCAGTCCCTTCTTTCGAAAACTACAACCAGTGCTAGCTCCATGGGGCAGGATCAGCCCTTCAACAACTAGTGCTCCATTGTTGCTAAGGAAAAAAAAAAAAGAAAAAGAAAAGAAGTCTGTTTGTTACCAGTTCTGTGTTGGAGCAAGAAAAGATGCTTTATTGGGAGTTGGCCTAGTTAATGCAAGTCCCCAGGGAAAAGAAACACTCTTATAAATGGCATTTTGTCATATTATATCTGGAAAAATATAGGCCGAATGGTGTTTGTGAGCTTCCCCGGAAAAGTAACCATATTTGGAGCATGGTCGCTATGGAGTAGGTTCCGATTTACCACCAATACAACACATAGATTCGTTCCTCAAAGGAGGGCGATCTGGGTTCCCAAGCCTGGATCTCCAGCCAGTCTGGCTCTTCCTGGTATCTGCACTTGGATGTCCCCCAGGCACTGAAAACCTAACATTTGCACTCCACTAAACCGGCTCTTCTTGCCCCTCCCTCTGTAGTTAACAGCACCCCTTATCCACAGTTGCCTAAATCTAGAAACCGGAGACTGCTCCCATTGTTTCCTCTCCCCCATTCAACTGGGCTCGTTTTTTTTTTTTTTTTTTTTTTTTTTTTTTCTGATTTCTTCAATATAAATTGCAGGAACTTTATCTTCTGCCACAATTCCACCGGCTTTTATTGGGACCTTGGCACGATTTTCTTCACTGAACTCTCTTGTTTCTTTCCTCTCTCTTCAGTTACCTCNCTGCTCCCATTGTTTCCTCTCCCCCATTCAACTGGGTTTTTTTTTTTTTTTTTTTTTTTTTTTTTTTCTGGTGCTTCCTCCAAAATACCTCCCCCGAACTCCATCTTCTGCCACAATTCCACCGGCTTTTATTGGGACCTTGGCACGATTTTCTTCACTGAACTCTCTTGTTTCTTTCCTCTCTCTTCAGTTACCTCCTCTGGCATTCTCTGGGGTGTTCTTTCCAAAACTCAGATAGGATTATGAAAGGCCCCTTCTCAGGGCAAGGAGAAGCACACGTCCGATGGTCTTTTGTACTAAACAAAAAAGCCTGACTTCAGAAGAAAAGGGATTCTTGCCCATGATGTCACCCCTGTGCACCCAGGCTGTACACCTGAGTCCTTGCTGACAGCAATTTTCTGCAAGTTTCTTCAATAAGCCCAGGGAGCAGACAGCACTAATACATCTCTTAGGTACGCCGGGGGGGGGGGGGGAACTACTATGAATCCCTTATCCCTAGAATCCAAGCAACTACAGACAGGTCGTGGATTCAACTGGGCTTCTGAGCTCCTCTTCAGTCATTACTTTCCCAATTTGTCTCCTTTCATCTTACGAGATTTGAAATGGTTTTCAACATGCTGTTAAAGCATTTTTATAATGCTTTTCTATTCAAATATATCAGATTAATAAATTAGAATACCTATCATTTAGATTATAATTTTATGTTGGAATTTCAAGATTAAGGTTCCAATTTCCAAAGACTACTCTGCTAAAAATCGAAATCAATTCGCTTGATTTTCTCTTTGTTTTGGGCACATATTTAGAGCCAACCACTAAATGGTCCTGAGGCTATAATGGTAAGAGAAATCAGACATATTCCCAATACTCATGGATCCCACAGTTGGGAGAGATATTAATAGATACCCAACAAACAAATAATTTGTATATCCAGGCAGGAAGCTGCAATGGTTGCAACGTGCTCTGAACAGGAAGCTTGATAAACACTTCCAGCAATGTTATTTCATCCCACTGAATCCTGGATGCTTTGGAACACTCTGGACTTCATTATCTATGCTCAAAAACCTCTAATTGTGGAATCTAAATTGACCAGGATACTTGTCTTTGCCCCTTTAAGAATAAATAATCGATCCCCAAATGTGAAGGATAACAATGGCACTACCACCCAGAAGATCAAGATGCAATAGTAGATTGACTTGGAGATGAAGGAGTACTACACTTGTAAGAGTTAAGAATTATGTATTATCAGGCTGGAGAGGTGACTCAGCGGTTAAGGCCCTGAGTTCAAATCCCAGTAACCACATGGTGGCTTACAACCATCCATAATGAGATCTGACACCCTCTTCTGGGGTGTCGGAAGTCAGCTACAGTGTACTTACATATAATAAATAAAGAAATCTTTGGGCCTGAGAGAGTGGGGCTGGTGGGAGCAGGGCTGGAGAGAGAAGAAAAAAAAGTGTCTGAAGACAGCTACCGCGTACTAACATGTAATAAATAAATAAATCTTTAAAAAACATTATAAAAAATTATGTATTGTCACTTCATCATAAATGCAAGGGAAACTGTTGGAGACCTTGGCAGAGAAGGAAGATGTGCACGTGGCTGCTGCATAACCAGAGGAAGGAGACCTGCTATGCACTGCATCTGTGACTCCTGAAATGGGTGGTTGATACTTAGCATTACCTCCCTTTTCATCCAGATAATAGAAAGAAAAATGAATCATAATTGTTGAGTTCTTTGAACTCATTGGATGAAAGACGTTTTACTGTCTGTAAGTGTGAAACATTGTCATTATCAGACAGAGGCTGTCTCCAGCCAATAAGAAGCCAGTAAAATATAGATGAGGATGTATATACTGTTGTGATATTTAAATTTATATTCAAGTATAAAGTAAATATGCTTAATGCTAAATAAGTAAAAAAAAATCTTTTATCTACTATGCTCAAAGCACTAGGCAAACATGAAATCATCTTGATTCAAAATGCCTTGTGTATGTGTCACACACTGGCCACTGCACTGCCCCTAAATTCTTTAGTTTTCTTTGTAAAGTGTACTATCAAATTTCTTTTCTCCTAAACAATATTATGAAAATACTCATGAGGGCTAAGTAGGCAGCTAGTGGCAGGAAGCATGCCTATCATAAACATGACCCCCACAAACTCTTACCATTTGTTTTCTTGATACTCACCCTGACTCATGAGGTGAAATCTCACAGTGATTTTAAGATGCATTTAAAAGGCTTTTAAAGATGTTTATGTTGGGGATTAGTTCTAATGCTCTGAATTAATCTCAACCCCCAAATCAGGAATCTGCATGTCCAAATGCTGAAGGTCCTTGCCCCCAGTTGGTTTTTGATCAATCAATAAAGAGCCAATGATCAATAGCTAGGCAGGTAGACTGAGGCAGGACCTTTAGATTTGCATGGGCTAGGCCTGAGAGAGGGGAAGGAGGGAGTTGCCATGATTGGAGGGAGATGGATCTGATTTAGAGCCGCAGAAGGAAAATCATTTGAAATGTAGGTGAGAAGGCTGTCCAGGAGCATCTTGGGCAGCAAAGACTAGGCAGCTCCCAGAAGGAACCAGGGCAACAAAGATAAAATATAGAAATAGATGGTGCTAAGCCAGGAGTACTGGAGGGAAATGTGTGATAAGCTCAGGGAGGATTAGAACTGCTTGCTGAGCCTTTGAGCTAGTCAAGGCATAATTAAAATTAACTGGGGTGTGTGTGTGTGTGTGTGTGTGTGTGTGTGTGTGTGTGTGACTAATCCAGATGGCTCTTGGGTGGGTACGCAAGTCCAACCCGTTGGAAGCACAAAACAGTTTAGCTAAACTCGCAACAGCATGTTGAATATTTTTTCAATGAATTATGGGACATTTTCTTAATTTAAACTTTTAAAATTCATTGTATTTTGAACATCTTTTCTCCTTCCTTCATTTCCTCCCTGATCCTCTCTACCTTCTGTTTTAGAGTTACTATTGCCGCGATAAAACACCAAGACCAAAGACACTTGGCGAGGAAATAGTTCATTCAGTTTATGTTTCCACATCACAGACTGTCATCAAAGTCAGGACTGGAACTCAAGCAGGGCAGTAACCTGGAGGCAGGAGCAGATGCAGAGGCCATGACGAAGTGCTGCTTACTGGCTTGCTCCTTCTGGATTACTAGTCTGCTTTCTTATAGAACCCAGGACCACCAGCCTAGGGCTGACACCACCCACAGTAGTCTGGGCCAGTCCTCATCAATCACTAAGAAAGTGACTGTAGCCCGACTTAAAAAGGCATTTTCTCAAGGGAGGCTCCCTCCTCTCTGGTGACTGTAGCTCATGCCAAGTTGAAATACAAGTAGCCAATAAACTTTACTATCCATCCAGTTTTATACTTTTTCTTCCTCTCAAAACAAATAAACAAGGAACACACACTTACAAAGCTCTGAAAATAACCTCCAAAATGAAAAGCAAAACAAGCAAAAAAACAAAATATGACCAAAAAAAAAAGTCAACAAAAAGCAAGATGAAAGACGAAATTGACAAAAATATCATTGAGATTGTCTTGTCCTGTCCATCTGTATTTAAGGAGTGTCTGAGGTATATGCACATTCGTTGATGTGTATTTTTGTGTATATCTGTGTGCTTTCTGTAGGTTCTAGCTGTCAGTCCTCTATTAGCTAGTTAACCTTCATTCACAACTTAACAGAGTTTAGATTTATCATGGATTCACACTTTGTAGCATGTCCTTGACCGTGTTTCCATGAACTCAGACATTCTCATGGCACTGAATTGTATACTTGCAAGAGTTAAAAAAAAAAATTTGTGTTGCGAATGTTTATCATCACTGAACAGTTAAAAAAAAACACAAAACAACAAAAAACACTTAAACCCCTTAAATAATTCATGCTAAGTTCCCCAAATGGGTTTAAAAATTTTAAAAAGCATGAAATATAGAAAAAAAGAAACCAGGATCTGTACAAACACACATACAAAATTGAGATACACAAAGACATTGATTTGGTCATGCAATTATTTCAGATGATATGTGTATTTTACATGTATGTATGCATGTATATACATATATATACATATATACACACACATATATACATATATAAAACTATGTTTAAATGTATATTTCTTTTCTGTGTTTAAAAAGACAGAAGAGCCGGGCGTGGTGGCACATTCCTTTAATCCCAGCACTTGGGAGGCAGAGGCAGGCGGATTTCTGAGTTCGAGGCCAGCCTGGTCTACAGAGTGAGTTCCAGGACAACCAGGGC
>NC_034601.1:70177699-70178720 GCF_900095145.1 Mus pahari
AAAAAAAAAAAAAATTTTTTTAAAAAAGACAGAAAAGATAATTGGCCATGCACACATGGAAAATAAGACACCAACTAACCTAGATGTAAAACAAGAATTAACTATCTACAAATAAATATGTAACCTAAGTGAAAACTCACATAACAATTTTGATATGAGCTAGTTGTCCCTCTGCAAAGTTCAGGTGAGTACAAAGGGAAAATGTAGCATATATTTAATTAATAGAATAAAAACAGAGGCCCTGTAGAAAAAGCAACATTCAGGAGAAATTTGACTGTTAAGATTTCCCCAGGAGTCAGAGATCACATTTTTAAACCAATGGAAACAATGTTTACTTTAAAGAGATTTTCAGTGCAGGAGTTTGTAAGGACATAAACTCTAATAAAGGAAATTGATGTTTGAAGTGATTTGAGATGACACAGTAAGCAGGGATGCATTGATAAATCTAAGTGGGTATTGACTGTACTCAACATACAATGATGTATAATTTATAAGGTGAACAGAAAAAAATGATTATATTATAAATTAAAATAGCCTGGATATTATTATTTTTATAACAAAATATAAAGATGTTCATGTTATGTAGAGTTTGAAATTTTAAAAAATTCATAGGAATATTTACTTGAATTGATGGCAGACTTGTGAAAGGTATGGGATAAAATACATGCATTTCTCTCTTCTCCTGAAAACAGTAAAATCAGAGCAGATGGGATGGAATTATAGATCAATGGATGGGAGCACCTTTGGCCTGCATGAAGATCTAGATTTCATCCTCTGCATGCAGTAGGAGTGAGAGGAAGCAGGGTCTTTGGATTAATGGATATCAAAATGTTGTGATGGATATTGAATTAAGGAGATTCAATAAAAATTCCTATACAGATACTCAGTGTGATGTGCCCAGTCCATCTCTTACTGTGTTTCCAGAACACAGACCTAGTACCTTTACACTGGAGACTGAAGATTAGTAATTTTTTCACAGGTGCTAAAGTAAACAAGCTAAAAAGTAGATTCCCCCCCCCCC
>NC_034601.1:70178731-70188929 GCF_900095145.1 Mus pahari
TACCTTTACACTGGAGACTGAAGATTAGTAATTTTTTCACAGGTGCTAAAGTAAACAAGCTAAAAAGTAGATTCCCCCCCCCCCCCAATACAGGGTTTCTCTGTGTAGCCCTGACTATCTTGGCACTCACTCAGTAGATCAGGCTGGCCTCGAACTCAAAAATTCAACTGTTGCTTCATACCGAGTGCTGATATTAAAGGCATGTGCCACAATTGCCTGGCAAAAGTGGGTGATGCATTTTTAGCTTATGGGTTCAGATATTTAATTTCATGGTGTTTGGCTCTGTTTCCTTTTAGGGTTGTGGTGCGATGCAACATCTCAGCTATGAGACATGATACAGATGGTACTTATTGACAGCCAGAAAGCAGAAAGGTGACCATGTATGTCCTTTGAAGGCATTCCTCTGGTGACTCGCTTCCTTTTGTAGGTGTCCTACCTCCTAAAGGTTCTACCACCTATTAAGTGTCAGAAGCCAGTCATTCAATACATGAAGAAAATATTTCGTGAGTAAACCATAACAGTAATTATCTTGGGGTCTGTCTTGGTTAGGGTTTTACTGCTGTGAACAGACACCGTGACCAAGGCAAGTCTTATAAAGGACTCCATTGGGGCTGGCTTATAGGTTCAGAGGTTCAGTCCATTATCATCTAGGTGGGAACATGACAGGATCCAGGCACGCGTGGTGCAGGCAGAACTGAGAGGTCTACATCTTTATCTAAAGGCTGCTAGCAGAATTCTCACTTCCAGGCAGGTAGAATGAGAACCTTAAAGCCCACACCCACAGTACAACACCTACTCCAACAAGGCCACACCGTCTAATAGTGCCACTCTCTGGGCGGAGCATATACAAACCATCACAGGGTGATTCCTCAAACTTTCCTTTTCCCTTGTGTATCTCTGGCTAGGGACTGACTTGCTGGAGTTGGCAATCCTTAGCCTCCACAGTGCTGACGTTATTACCGTGGTGTGTTACCACATCTAACTAAGTGATTTCAATACACATTCCCCCCACCCCCACCCCCACTACTCTGTCTAACCTTTGAGTCAAAAACTATTTAGTACCAGAATTTGGAAGAAGAATAAAAAAATAGTATGAAATTCTAGAGATCTGAACAAAAGGAAAGCAATGGAAAGAAACAGAGTAAGGTAAGGATATTTTAAAAATCTCATCAATAAATCCTGAGTTTGGTCTACAAATCTAGTACTCATGCATCAATTTTATTTGGAACCTAAGAAATGCTCAGGGTCACCAGCACTAATTTCTGTCATATATATATATATATATATATATATATATAATATATATGCACACATACATATATATGTGTGTAATATATTATATATATGCATATATATATGTACACATATACATACAAATATATATATATATATATATATATATATACATACATATATATGTATCTTAGGGCTTAATATGCAGTCTTTGAGTGGTATTTATATATCAAGCCAATGTTCTGGTAATATAAATATAACATACTAATGACAGGCCTTGATTTCTTTAGAGCAGTATCTCATTTTTCAGAAACTGTGAATATTAGCAGTCATGTGTGGTAGAATGTACCTATTTAGGTCACATATCTGAAGCTGGAAAGAGAAAGAAATCATTTCAATCAAGTCTACGTTAACCTTGGTTGTACACTTTTAATCACCTGTAGGTGTGTTGATACTTCCATTACCACCGAGATATTCGAGAAAGGATAGATTGTTTATTAACTGCAGAGTAATTTATGTCTCTCTAATTGCTACCTTCTCTTCATCTTTCTGCTAGCTTAGAGGCTATACAATACAGAATTGCGAGGTGTAGTCGATGACAGAGAAACCCATATAATGGTTGGGTATCATTTGTTTGTTTGGTTTGAGTATACCAGACAATGAGTAAATTGCGCATTCCAGAGTTAATGAGATTATTACACTCCAGTTTCCAGGAGGCATCATTTCTAAGCTGATGGGCAGAAAGGCAGGTTAAAGTGTCATTAGCAGGATCCACTTACCTACATAATTTTATTTAATATTTATGTGAAAACCTTTCAGAACCCAGAGTCTAAAAGTAACTTTACGTAACTTTTTGAAGAACAATAGTCCCCTAAATAAGATAAACTGCTCTTTTCTCAATTAAATTTAGGTTAAAAAATTTTAAGTGCCCTCAAAGTTTTGTATTCTTTAATATAAAGAAGTATACAGGGCTGGTGAGATGGCTCAGTGGGTAAGAGCACTCGACTGTTCTTCCGAAGGTCCGGAGTTCAAATCCCAGCAACCACATGGTGACTTACAACCATCCCTAACAAGATCTGACGCCCTCTTCTGGAGTGTCTGAAGACAGCTACAGTGTACTTACATATAATAAATAAATAAAATCTTAAAAAAACAAAAAAAAAAGAAGTATACAATTGATTCATTTTGAGATGAGGGATTGATACAAGGTCTTAAGTAGAACCAGGATGACTTTGAACTTCCTATGTAGCTAAGGATGACCTTGAACTCGTGATTCATCAGCCTCTACTTCCCATATACTGGGGTTATATGCCTGAACGTGGGTAATATTTGCATGAAAAAAATTCTAGGTGCTGTCAAGATGACTCAGCAGTTAAGCACACTGGTCACGTGTTCAGAGGATCCAGGTTTGATTTCCAGCACCCACACTGAGGCTCACAATCATTAGTAACTCCTGTCCCAGGGGAGCTGAAACTGGCTTCTGACATTGGAGGGTACCAGGCTCACAGGTGATGAAGATATACATACAGACAAAACACCCATACACACAAAAATAAATAAAAATTAAAATATACACCCTTAAAGATATATCACGATGCAATGATTCCCACCTCAGTAGCTAAAACATGAGGACTATTTTTTAAAAAGTATCGGGAAAGAGAATCAAAGAAGTAAATGTCCCTTTGAAATAATTTCTAACATTTACTGCAATAAGACACCAACATGGTTCCTGCAGAGTGGGTTTAATTTCTATTGCTGGAGATACACAGACAACATTGTAACAAACATGAGCTACTGTCTGAGTCTGAATAGGGTTATCATTAGTGTGATGGAACACCATGACCAAAGAAACTTGGGGAAGAAAGGATTTGACTCTTCTTCTACATCATTGATTATCACTGAAGGAAATCATGACAGAAACTCAAACAAGACAGGAACCTAGAGGCAGGAGCTGATGCAGAGGCCATGGAAGCTACCAGCTTGCTTCTTCTGACTTATTCAGTCTGCTTTCTTAGAGAGCCCAGGACCACCAGCCCAAGGATGACACCACCCACAATGGTCTGGGCTGTTCCCCATCAATCACTGATTAAGAAAATGCCCTACAGGCTTGCTTACAGCTTAGTCCTATGGGGACATTTTTCTCAATGGAAGTTTCCTCCTCCTCTCAAATGACACTAGCCTGTGTCAAGTTGACATAAAATTAGTTGGCACAGCTATCATAAAGGTCAATACCAAGAAAAGTTCCCCCAGCTGTGAAATGGATCCAAATGGCTTCAACGCTTGCATTTCGTGGCTTAATTCCACAAATTACAAGGTTGTGAGTAAAAACATCAGATTCATGTATTATGTATCTGACGTATCTGCACCTATACAGTAGAAGGTCTGTGCTCAGCTAATGGTTGTCTGTAGATGCTGCTCACTCTGTCGCACCATCATACTTGGCCTTTTTTTTGGACAAGCTAGGATTCTATTCAAATCAGGTTAAACCAGAATTATGTGGAGAGACACATGCTGTTGGGTAACAAAGCTTTCCCTGGGGAAATACAACACACAAGTCTACTCACCCCAGATGGGGAACGGACACTAGATCAAAGTGCAGATACTACCAAGGTGCAGTTTAGTAAACCAAGGGTTTTAGGAGGGTTACTTACAGGAGCAGAGTTGACTCAAGGACAGCTGCATCATCACCAAACCCCACCCCAGGGTGGGTGACAGCTCACAAAGCTGAGGACTTGGAGCACAGGGCACACACAGCCCGCAGGCAGCTCAGCAGGTTGGAGAGTGTCTGTTCTGAGGTGGGGTGGGGCTGAGTTGATTTCAATCTCTCACAGGCAGCTGCTCTGGTCTGCCCTTCGGGTTCGCTCCTCTGAGATTCTGCAGTTGAGTTCAGCTGAGTCTCGGCAACTTGGCTTGTCTGAGAGACCTGTTTACAGCTCAGCTTTCTCCTGTTCCAGAGCTCTCAGCATTTATTGCTACTCTGGGCAGGGAGGTGCCCAGTGAATGTGGTCAGTTTCAGAGACTTCCTGAAGTTTTTCAGTTGTTAACCTTCTGAAAGGTTTTGCAGAGTGGAATGTTTTAATCTGGGAGGAGAGCAAAGTATTACAGAACCCCCTCTCTCTTTCTTCCCCCACCTCTCTCTCTCTCTCTCTCTCTCTCTCTCTCTCTCTCTCTCTCTCACTGTGAATACACCACACCTGGAGCACAGATGGACACATTTACTGAATTTGTCAGAACTTATCAGAATTTACTGAATAAATCCATAAGTTACATCGGTTGTGTGTGTGTGTGTGTGTGTGTGTGTGTGTGTGTGAGTGAGAGAGAGAGAGACAGAGACAGAGAGAGACAGAGACAGAGAGAGAGAGAGAGACAGAGACAGAGACAGAGACAGAGACAGAGAGAGTTGTTTGGTTGTTTTGGGCTGCAATTTAGAACTGAATTCTCTTGCTAGTTAGTAACCACAGATTATTTTAATCCAAAATTAATTACTAATAGTAACTTGGAGCATATATTTCCCTACACACACACACACACACACACACACACACACCCCAAATCCCACCACACCATACCGGTACATAATGGTTACAAAAAGGTAAAAAAAATATATCCTAGAAGTCAGTGAAAACTCCTGGTGGTCAAGGCAGAGAGCTGAGGCATACAACCACAGGGTTCATCTGGGCTTCCAAGGCTCAGGGCACGGGGAAGGGAGAATGCATCACTGCAGTGTTCTGAAATAGAATGTGGCCTGCGGGCCGGGCCGGGCCGTGGGTGGGGGGAAGTGTCTTTGGCAGGCCCGTGCCAAGGTGTGCCCCTGGGATGCAACAGATCTGGTGTTGAAGAGGTTTGTTGGGGGAAGGGAGTGGAGTGGAGGCCTGGGAAAGAAATGGAGGCAGACAGAAGGGAGCAGAGGCGTGAAGGCAGAGAGAGAAGGGGGTGCCAGCAGAGAACAGATCGAGGGGACACAGGGAACCCAAGGGCCCAAGGGGGGGGGGAGAGAGAGAGAGAGAGAGAGAGAGAGAGAGAGAGAGAGAGAGAGAGAGAGAGAGCGAGAGCTCTTATTCACCGCACACGGCTGTTGCACGGGAGGCCAGCAGGTCACCTCTGCAGGTCTTGTCTTAAGCAATAGCTAGGGCCCTGAGGGCAAGCCAGAGGTTTGGGATTTCACCTACGTCACTGTCATAGCCAGGGTTACTATTGCTGTGAGAAAACAAGAGCAAAGCAACTGTGGAGGGAACGGTTTATTACAAATCTGCTTCGGAACCACTGTTCGGCATTGAAGGAAATCAGGACTGGAACGCAAACAGGAGGAACCTGGAGGCAGGAGCTGACAAAGAGGCTACGGAGGAGCTCTCCTTATTGACTTGCTCCTTCTGCCTTGCTCCTTCTGGCTTGCTCAGCCTGCTTCCTTATAGAACCCAGAACCACCAGCCCGGGGATGGCACCACCCACCATGGCTCAAGATGTGGTCCAGGTCAAAGTTGGACCTTCCAACCCCAAAAGATCTGGATTAAAGGGATATCTTCTCTCCTCTAAGATCTGGATTCGAAGTGGGCCCTCCTCCTTGGAACATACATCTTTAGGTGGGGTGTCTCCATGAAATTCCTCCCCTTGGGACTCAGGGAAAAGGAGAGAATGTAAAAGCCAGAGGGGCGGGGCGATGCCAGGAAAATAAAGTCCTTTAAATAAACGGTGCAAAGCCCAGAGGACCTCACAGATGGACTTATCAGGCCCGCTGCATACATATTACAGGTTTCAGTTCCTGTGCACGGTTCCCAGTGTGTGAACCAGATTCTTGTGCCATTGTCTCCAGGACTCTTTTCCTTCTGTTGCTTGGCTTTGTTTTATCTTATTATATTGTATTATATTGTGTTTTAAAAAAAAGAAGTGGATCTTCCCACTTCAAATGATTTAATTAAGAAAAACATCCCTCACAGGTATGTCCAGTCATTTTGGTTAATGTCAGATGTAGTCAAGTTACCAAACAAGAATAGCCATAACAAGTCTACCCCTTGTCAACTTGACACACAATGATATCCCTTCATGCCATGTTTAATTTCCAAATGTCAACAATAACATGCCATAATTACGCCTAACATGGTATGACTATCTCACATCCAAATGCAAGTGCATTATAAGTTTAGAATGGGTGACAATGTCCTTTGAGGGGCATTCTTTTAGGATCTCAAACTTAAAAATGATATCCATGGATATTCTCTGAGTTGACATTATATTACATGACGAATAAATCATGGAAAGAAAACACAAATATCTGTATAAACACATTAAGAAAATGTGACAAAACACGGATGTCTATTATAATCCTTGTTTCTACAACTGGTCACACACCCTTAGCTGGTATTTCTGTCTTCCTCCACTCTCCATTATGTATTCCCCCCATGGCACTTTTCTAGAAGGAGGGACCTAGAGCTTCATTCCTGACATGCCTGTGTTCTTTGTTATCTTGTCTGGATTAGGTTGTTGTAGTTTTTGATTGACTTTAGTCACAGGACATGTAAGTACCAAGAGTCACTCTAACGGATAGCTTACACTCCAGACTTTCATACCTCCGTGTGGAGAAGCAATCTGATGTCCCCCTGGTAATCCAAATCAATCACCCCCCCCAACACGGTTATCCCCCTTTTAGCCTGTTGTTGGCTTGAGGGCATCAGAAGCTCAAAGTGGCCCGAGGGAAGTCTGACCTTCTCTTTCAATGGAATGTTTGGTGTGGGTCCTGGCAGGAGTACACCATGCTCTGGAAACAAAACTTCTAAGCCAACAGAAACTAAGGTTATTAGAGGAGGAAAGGGAAAATTTCCTAGTGGGTCACTAGGGTGTTAGTGAGCGGAACTACTCTATTTTTTACCTGTTGATTCCTGGACTTGTGGATCCTGGTGTGATGGTTTGTATATGTTCAGCGCAGGAAGTGGCACTATTAGAAGGTGTGGCCTTGTTGGAGTAGGTGTGTCACTGAGTTTCCTTGGTCATGGTGTGCACAGCAGTAAAACCCTAACTAAGACACCTGACTCTTGGAGAAAACATACCATATATGATTTGGACACTGATTCAAAGCATATACAACCTTTTGATGAACCTTGTCCCAGCCCTCTGGAATGATCTCACCTAACTGGGGCTGTAATTATATCTTCGAAAGGCCATTTTCTCTTTCTATCATGCCAGCTGCTTCAAGATGGTGGGGAATATAGTAAGACAATTGGATTCCATGATCAATGAATAAGACATTCTGTAAGTCCATGGATGGTGGTTTTGGCAGGAGTATTACATGCAGGAAAGGCAAATCTATAAGAAGAATAAGTACCTACTCCAGTAATGACAAAAAATTGTCCTTTCCATGGAGGAAGTGGTCCAACCTACCGCCAGGTCACTGGCTGGTCACCTCAGGGAAGGTGCTGGTCACCTCTGGGGCTCAGTGTTGGTCTTTGATATTGGCAGAAGTGGCACACAGCAATAGCTGTAGCCAGGTCAGCCTTGGTGAGTAGAAGTCCCTGCTGTCGAGCACACGAATAATCCCCGTCTCTACAATCCCGGCCCCATTGTTCATGGGCCCACTGGGCAACGACGAGAACGGCTGGGGAAAGAGGCTGACAGTCTCCAGAAGGGGCCATTCTATCTTCTCACTTCTTCAACTCCTCTTCAGCTGAAGTTACCTTTTGATAAGCATTCATACGGGACACAGTCTTTTCACACCTTTTGCCCATTTGGAGAGATCTATCCACCCACTTCTTCCCCAGGTGTTTTTATCACCAATTTGCCAATCACGCTTTTTCCAAGTCTCTGACATCCAGCCAACCCATTGTCTCTGCACTGGCCAGATCAACGCATTAAAAGTAGATATGGTAGAAACCTTCACCCCTGCATCTTTCAACTGCTAATCTTTACAGTTTCCCCTGGAATAAAGTATTGCTTTTTGACTCACTATTTTCCCTGGCAGAGGCAACTCTAAGGGCTTCCATTTAGCCTTTCCAACCACAATTGCTCTCCTTTCACTGGTCAGGAAACCAATGTGAGAATTCTGACTTCTAAGTATATTTATTCCAATTATATATTCTGGGGAAATAACCGCAGGATGACCCACTGGACCTACTATGAGTCAAACTTCTCCAAAAACTCCATTAATCATTTGATCTTCCTAAGCTCTTACTTTAATTGAAGGGCCACAATGTTTTGGGGTGTCTCTTGGAACCAGCATCCAATGGACCCTGTGCTGACCATTATGGGTCAGGCCATTCTGGACATTGTTCTGTCAATGCTGCCTGACTAAGGTCACATTGCTTCTGGAAAGTCAGTGTTGCCACCTGGCCTCCATTACCTCAAAGCATTTAATTCATCGAACTGAGCGGCCCTGTGTGTCTCAACCCTAAGGTTGACAACAAAGCCCTTCAAATCTGCTGGTGCCCCTCTCACAAATCTGCAGTTTAAAGGTGTCGTAGTCAGGGTTTCTATTCCTGCACAAACTTCATAACCAAGAAGCAAGTTGGGGAGGAAAGGGTTTATTCAGCTTACATTTCCACACTGCTGTTATCACCAAAGAAAGTCAGAACTGGAACTCAAGCAGGTCAGGAAGCAGGAGCTGATGCAGAGGACATGGAGGGATGTTCTTGACTGGCTTGCCTCCACTGGCTTGCTCAGCCTGCTCTCTTATAGAACTAAGACTACCAGCCTAGAGCTGGCACCACCCACAAGGGGACCTTCCCCCTTGATCACTAATTGAGAAAATGCCTTACAGTTGGATAGTATGGAGGTATTTCTCCAACTGAAGCTCCTTTCTCTGTGATAACTCCAGCCTGTGTCAAGTTGACACAAAACTAGCCAGTACAAAAGGGTTACGGAACAGCACATCTCCTGGAACTTCCCACTGTCAGAGGTTGGGTTTTACAAGGTTACCCACGCTAGCATTGCCATTTCCCTGAACCTTAAAATCCCTTCATCAACGTTAAGCCAATGGATATCAGGCATCTCCAACTCCTTTTTAGTAGGTCATCTTTTGACAAATGCTTCAGCCAACTAGTTAGACCTCTGGCACCCTTGTTGACTGTGCAAGCCTCCATACTAAACCTAGAATCTCCATCCAGTGGGCCCATATCAGTAAACTCAGCCTAATCCACTTTTACGTTCCTTCTACCATTGTCTCACCCCCTGAAAGTCCATCCCCAGACTTCTGCTTGACTGAATCAGCCAACGCTTTAAGCTCTTTAGCAGGGTAGAGAAACCTCCTCTTGGACTCTACTTTTTTCCCTCCCCTGTAGGAGCCTGCTTAGCCTTAAGTCTGGTTATTCTTCTGTCCCAGGTATTGTTCTGTTACTAGCAATAGACACCACGGCAAAGGCAACTCTTACAAAATAAGGCATTTAATTGGAGACTTGCCTACCGTTTTCAGTCCATAATTATCATGCAGGGAGCCTGCAGACAGGCAGGTATGATGCAGACGTAGCTGAGAGCTATATCTTGATCAGTAAGGAGAGGGGGCGGGGAAGAGGCAAGAGAGAGACAGGGTCTTATGGGCGTTTTGAAACCTCAAAGCCTGCCCCCAGGGATGCACCTCCTCCAACAAGGACACACCTACACCCAAAGGCTGCAGTACCCAATCCTTCTAATCCTTCCAAAGAGTTTCCCCAGTGACTAAGCATTTAAATATATGAGCATGTGGGGACATCCCTATCCAACCCCCGACACCTGCCCTCTCTCTTTTCTCTTGTTCAATAAGCAACAGGGCATTCCCAATATTCCTTTACTAGCTGCTACTTGCTGAGCACTTTCTATGTGTTCTGCGGGGGGTGGGGGTGGGTGGGTGGAGCATTTTTTTAAAAAGTTTTATTTATTTTTATATATTCGAATACATGGTCGCCGACTTCAGATATACCAGAAGAGGGTACCGGATCCCATTACAGATGGTTGTGAGCCACCATGAGGTTTCTCGGAGTGGAACTCAGGACCTCTGGAGGAGCAG
>NC_034601.1:70189210-70197619 GCF_900095145.1 Mus pahari
AAGAAGAAGAAGAGATCTGGGAAGAGCAACCAAGAACAGATAGCAAGGGCAAGTCTGATGATAACAGCATGGGAGAGCTGCAGGGCGCGATTGCACTGGCTCTTCAAATTCCTAATTTCTAAGAGCCACTCCCGTTCATTTAGCCATCCCCAACCAGTCCCACTTTTAAAGTTCTTTTGTCCCTGTGGGCTAACTTCGGGGCTGGGATGACTCATAATCGCAAGGAGGAGAAAAGCCCCAAGTATTTGTTAAATCTGCAGCCTCATTTTATAGGTCTACTGTATACAGGGGCGGAAGAAATGCCTCTCCCGAGCCTTCTATAGGAACCTTGGCCATTCAAAAAGAAGGCAAGATATTGGCGGGGCTCTCTGATCGCCCATGGAAACACGGGTGCCAGGAGGTCCCCACCCCTGACCACAGGATGCGGTGACTGCTGGCTGGTGGTGTGTCGAAAGAAACCTAGCTCAAGGTTTAGGGAGAGGGAGCGATTCCGGCCTGGAGCTGGGCTCCGAGGGGGAGGGCGTGACTGCGGTTTCAGCAGTGAGACTGGCTCGCTGCTTCCCAGTTCACAAAGCAGCGATTTAACCAGGGGGATGAAAGCTCGGGCGAGCTGGAGGTGGCTCGCTGCTAGCGCAAGCAGGTGCACAGCGCCAGACCCCTGGAACTGCAAGGTTCCCTAGAGGGGGAGTGGGGGTGGGGATGGGGGTGGGACGCGGGCTGCTCCCAGTTTCCATGGCAACCCCAGGGCGCCAACACTGTGGGCTCTTGCTTAGGGGCTCCCGGGTGCTGCCGGAAGTGACGCGTTCACCTGCCGAGCTGGGGCGGGGCGCAGAGGTGCCTTCGCTGCTGCCACCGCCGGGAGCCAGTCGGGAGTGTACCAGGCTCTGGGAAAAGCAGGGCTCCCAGCCCGAGAGCGGTTACCTGCAAGCCACGACCCGGCAGCTACCATGGCGCTCCTACTGTGCTTCGTGCTCCTGTGCGGGCTCGCGGGTGAGTTGCGGCACCTCTCCGTCCCAATCGCTTGCGCTCCCAGCTCGCGGCCTCCCGGGAACAATGGGGCGTGGGGGGAGGGGGCGGCTCAATTTGGGGGGGCGCTGTCGTGGTGGTGGCGGATGGGCACCCAGGCCCGGGGTGATCTGCCCCGGACCACGCGCGCCAGCCCGGAGAATGCATCGGTCCCCGGGAGCGGCGCAGGGGGCGTGAGGCGTCTGGGAAGCAGCGAAGCGGGGACCCGATCGTCCGGTGGCAGTGGCGGTGGCGGTGGCAGAGGCTCGCCCAGCGGCGTGTGGGGCGCGCCTCCAGGGCAGCTTACCCTGGGGACCACTTGGCTTTATCTGCCCTTGTCTGTTTCCCGCGTCTGCCTGGGTGTTGTGTGCCGCCAGCCTCCCCTGATTTCCAAGCTCCGGGCTGCGAGTTTTTAGGTATCGGGTAGTCCAAGCCGGGGAGGCTGAATTACCAACGCCATTATTTGAGAGAAGACTGAGACGTTCGGTGTCAGTCGCCCTGGCTACCTCTAGGAAAGAAGCACCGAAGCTGCTGGCTTTTAGTCTCAAAGAACAGGCTAGCTCGACCGAGCAGCCCCGAGACGAGGTATTAGGAGCCGACAGTCAGAAATCAGTGTTGGGGAGGAGTTACCCCGGCTTTGTAATAAGTTGATTTTTTTTTTTTTTTGTATGATGATTGACGTTCAGGTGGTGAGGCGTGTGGTGTTAGAAATCGCCCAGTACATCTTTCAGCTGCAGAGCGTCTCTTTCAGGAAACAAGGCATTAAAAAAAAAATGCCTGGACCCCAGGACGCATACGCATTTTAGCACTTAGAAATTAATCTTTTTCTAAGTGTGTTTTTAACAAGTCGGCCTCATTTCCTATACTAAGCATTTGGAGGAATTTTAAAGCCAAATGAGTCATATAAAAGCTTTACACGTTCAACTCTAGGAGGCATGCATTCAAGCACACACCGCTTCCAAAGATAATCATCTTTAGTATCCCGCGAGTTGGGAAGGTTGTTGGATCTGCCTCCTCGGCTCTACTGGGATGGCTCTCTCTGCTTCCTGCTGAAATGTTAATTCCATTGTTGGATGCCACAGCTGTGAACATTACTCATGGGATCAACATTCTATTAACAAGTCTAATCTGTGGAGCCGAGGCTACCACACCACCTTCACCTCCACCTTTTTTTTTTTTTTTTTTGGATACAGATCTTTTAGGCTTGGCTGAAATTTCAAAATTAAATCTTCTGGAAAACAGGAAGGGCCGTTGAGCCAGTCTACTTGGTGAATCCCACCTTTGTTTGGTAAAACAAACCGAAGTTGAATACATCCAAAGCAGAAACTGGAGGAATGAAGGATGCAGGGGACTATCTTCCTCTTTTTTCCTTTCTTATGAATTTTTTTTTTTTAACTTCTTCCTCTTCCTCTTCTGAAATACGTCTCTGGTGGTCACTCTTTCCATTAAGGCTATTTTAATATATTTAGCCGTTCATTCATATAATGTGCATTAGTGTGTAATGAACACACTCTTGAAGGACAGATTTTCTTTTTTTGTCTAAACAGGACAACTATTTTCAACTCTAGTTTTTATGCTTCAGAACTCATATTTCCCAGTTGATCCTCCCACCCCACCCCATCCCCAACAAACCAACCAACCAACAAATAAAATAAATCCTAATCCCGAATTTCAAAGACCTCAGAAACTTATTGATGTATGACTTTGAGTATTTTTGTAGATCTGGCTCTTAGCGTAGTGGTGAGAAATCGAGTCTGGCACCAACACTCTTCTCTTTGCAAAATAAGTTTTACTCATTAAATACTGCACTGCTGTAGACTTGTCTTTGCAAGTTCTAAAGAGTTTTGTATGATGTCCTGGATGCTGATGGGACTCTAGAGGTCCCACTGTATTGCCTCTGTAGTTCAAAGTCATAGGATTAGTAACAGCAGTGGAGCTATAAGATGTAGTAGTAACATTAAACCTTTGGTTAAACAGTTACTAAGCATGTTCCCCCCTCCCCTGCTTTTCGAGCAAGTCTAACCTCCAACTTATGTTGGAGCATGACCTTGAACACTGGGTGGATGACTTTGAACATTTGGTCCTCTTCCTCTTTCCTGGGCTAGTATTAGGAACTCAGTTCAACCACTGTACCAACTGAGCTACACGCATCCCCAGCTGTAAGTGCTACATTTTTCTAATGGCTCATGATTTTTCTTAAGGGTCTCTGTAATCCAAGGCTTGTCTGGAACTCGGATGTGTAGACAGCAGATTTACCAGTAGTGTGTCCTTCATCCTTCCCCTGCTGCTTGCTGGCTTTACAGGTGTACTCCCCCACACCCACCTCCATGGGCTGTCTCTCCATTCCTTTAGTCTCTCAAGCAACACTCTCCAAGGTGTGGATTATAGTCATCTCTATTGTATGAATGGAGAAACTGAGGCATGGAGGAGTGTGCACATGAACCTTCAGCAGTCATAGTTTTGCTGTTCATTGGGCACACGTCACTGCGAGATTATACCTTTGGGACAGCCACTTTTCTCTTTGATTGCCTGTAATTGACATCCTCCGATCTGCCACCGGTCACCCGTCACTTAGGAAGAACCTGCTGTCGGTTTGACCTTGTGTCAGATATTTTATGACTTAGCCTTTTAATGTCATGGTCGAGTGTTTTTGAGTCACTGTGAGGAATCTGAGACTTTTCCACACGTAGGACACTGCTGGAAAGTAGTCTTCCTGGGTGAGCCCCAGGTTTTAGTCTCAGAGCCTCAGGTAGACCGAGCTGCCCTCTAACCAAGGATGGGCCTTGGATTCCTGATCCTTCTGCTTCTGCTTCCCAAGTCGTGGGATTATAGATGGATGTGCACTACCGTGCCTAGCCGGCACCAGCCATTAATCCCAGCAATCGGGAAGCAGAGACAGGTGAATCTGAGTTCAAGGCCAGCCTGATCTACATAGTGAGTTTCAGGACAGCCACGGGTATATAGAGAGACCTTGTCTCAAAAACAAAGCACAATAAAACAAACAAACCCAAATCACCAAAAAACTAATTCTTTGAGGGTTTCATACATGTAAATGGTTCGTCCTGATCTTACCAACCTCACTGTTTTCCAGTTCTTCTCAGATCACCCCCACCCCCACCCCTGCCAGCTACTTCATGTCCTTTCACAATCCAGTGAGTCCAGTCAGTGCTGTTCATATAAGCTTGGGTGTGGATCCATCCACTGGAGCATGGACAACCTACCGGGGTCAGTTCTGTGGGCTGAGACAGAAAGATGACCACGAGTTCAAAGCTAACTGACTCTCTGACCGCCTTTAGCCTCCAAAGCTCCTTAGCTGGGCTGGGCTTTATGAGGTCCTTCTCATCTGTGGTGGAAATTCGACTGGCGTGATCTTAGCGCCAGCATTTCGGAAGGTTTGTTCAGTAACAGGGTGCTGCTGGCGTTCACTCTTCCAATGTGAGTCAAACTTACAACCTGACTCCCTCCCTCGCTTGCCTTGGGATGGTGGCCAGGTCCTCTGTATACATCAGTTGCTTTGCATGTCTGGAATAGGTGTACTGAGGAAGGGATTGAGAAGGTGGTGGTGGTCACAGGATGCATTGTTTCCATTGGCTAGAAGGGAGAAGTTTAGGAGACCTCTTCCTGAACATCTTGACCATAGTTAATAACAGTCTTGAGAAATTGCTGATATTTTAACTGTTCTTACCACACAAAAAAATAAGTATGAGGTAATTGTCAGTGACTTGGCTTGATAGAGTCATTCCAGAGGGCACTGCTATTCGCGTCTGTCCAACCCTCCTCCTCTCTCCTCTGCCCCCTCCTCCCATCCATTCTCCGACTCTCTCTCATGAGGTCACTTGTACTGTTACGTAGGCAGACTGACCTGACGGTCATGCTCATGGCTCCCCTTCCTGAATGCTGAGGTGGTGGGACCTGGGAGTGAGTCTCCACAGCACAGCTCATTGTCCTGACCTAACCTTGGCTGAAGTCACTGAAGGTAAAGATAGCTGTGTGTTCTTCCCAGCCTGTTGACTTGTCCCTTCCCACTTTCTGTGTCAGCTGTCCCATGGTTTGGCACATTGTCCTTTTTACAATCTCTGCTCCAAACCTGGGTGACCTCATACAGCCTCACCGTACCCTTCAGCTTCCTGATAACACCATGGAAATGACTTCCGGTTCAGCTGGCTTTCAGTCTGAGCTTCTGTCTCCTTTTCTTTCTGTCCCCCGTTTCCTACCTCCCCTTCTTTTCCTTGCCCCACTCCTGGCTCAATTTTCCTTTTATTCTTTCTGAAGTCTCTGTTGCTAGGTGGGCTAGCCTGAAATGTACCCTGTAGCCCAGGCTAGCTTTGAACTCATGGTCATCTTTCTGTCTCAGCCCACAGGAGCAGGAATTAAAGGAAGGCATAAGCTACCACAACCATTTGACTGTCTGACAGGCCTTTGTTATTTGAGTACCTTAGATGTTCCGTGCTGTGTTCCTAAGTAAACTTTCCCATTAATTAACAGATCAAAAGGTCCATTCATTCAAGTATTTAGGGCTTACTATATATATACTATGTTGTGTGCTGGGTGCTTCTGAAAAAAAGTGTTTGACATTGTAATTGTAAAATGTATTCACAAAGATGTGTGAGTCTGCAGTGGAGGGATATGATGTCTGGGGGTTGGAAAGCTCAGTGGATATAAAATATGTAACAAATACCATTTTGAAAATTATTGTACATGACTCATAAGATGGCCTAGGGTGGGGCCTGGGAGTTTTTTTTTGTTTTTTTTTTTTTAAATGTTAACAAGTGACATATGACATCACTGCTGACTATGCCTAGTGGAAAGATGTAAAGGCTGTGTTGAGAGCTTAGGAGAAAATGATAGGTTGGCCAGGTTAGCCCTTCACACCCATGGCCCTGAGAAGCTGTGGGGGTTGTGAAAGTTCCCGAATGGTTAACAGTGCAGCCATTCTGGAGGTGGGCAGAACTGCCCACTCTTAGCAGGACACCCGGCTTGGTCTGAGGGTAGACAGGCTGCACAGGAGTGCTGAGCTTCCCCGTGGGTCTGCGCGCTGCGTTGGGTGATGTGAAAGCTTCTGTCTGGTTCCTTGTGGGAGAGCAGCAGTACAGCATCTGGCTTGATTATTTTGTGGTGATGTCACAATCTGTGTGGGGAATAACGAAAAGTGCAAGGTTTTTTTCTTTGTTTGTTTTGAAAAGATTTATTTATTTTATGTATATGAGCACACCATTGCTCTCTTCAGACACACACCAGAAGAGAGCATCAGATCCCATTACAGATGGTTGTGAGCCACCATGAGATTGCTGGGAATTGAACTCAGGACCACAGGGAGAGCAGTCAGTGCTCTTAACCACTGAGCCATCCCTCCAGCCCAACAAGTGCAAGTTGTTTTTTTTTTTTGGGGGGGGGGGTTGGTTTTTTGAGACAGGTTTTTCGAGACAGCACTAATGAGCACTAGTGAGTCCTGGAACTCACTCTGTAGACCAGGCTGGCCTCGAACTCAGAAATTCGCCTGCCTCTGCCTTCCGAGTGCTGGGTGTGCATCGCCACCGCCAGAACCTGGATCCTCTGCAAGATCAAGTGCTGAACCATCTCTCCAGCCCTTGACCAGGGTCTTAAACCATGGGGGGGGGGGGAGGCCAAAAACCAAACCCAAACCAAAGACCCCACTCAGTGGCAAGATTTAAAAACAAAAAACAAAATAAAAGACTGATCCCAGGAGAGAGTCAAAGACCTGCAGCCCTGAACTGCGGAAGGATTCTAGGAGATGTCAGCCATGAGTAACAGCTAAGGGGGCGGGTAAGGCTGAGAAGCATCTGTCTGGGAATAAGCAGCAGGAGATTCGAACGTGGCAGCAAGAAGGACCTCTGTGGAGAGCAAGACAGGGTGAGGTTGTCCTAAAGACCCACAGAGCAGTGAGGCCGGTCCTACTGCCAGCGAGCGATTGTGCAATTGAGGTCAGTGGATTGCGTGGGGACGTTATCTGAAGTGGTGAGAGGAAAACTGGGTTTTAATAGGGCACCTGGGCATTGGCTTAGTGGAGAATAGAAACTGGACTTTGACCATTGCCCCCTTGAACCCTAACTCCAAAGCAGAAAGAAGCAAGCAGATCTTGCCTTCTCTCTCCCTCCAGATTGAACATCTCAGAAACCTCGTTCTTCGATCCTTGTTCCTCCTGCCGATGAGCTCTAGCATCCTCTGGTTGCTCGGGGATCACTGTCCTAGCTCATCTCTAACCTCTGGACCTTATCAGTGTTCAGCATCTTCTTCCGTATGCCTTCAACCCTGTATTTCTCCCTCATCATTGCTCTCTGTTTTCCTATCTTAACCCGATCTTTTGAGGCGGCTGCCTGCCTTTACTGCCCCAATTGTCTCTTCCCAAGTCACATTCCTTCTGAGAAAGGGCAGCGACCGACCGACCTCTGGCTAAACCATGCCTCCACCCCTCTTAAATCCTGTGGTAGAAATAGCTCTGTTGGGGCTACAGGGTTGGCTTGGTGCCTAAGAGCAGCGGCTGCTCTTCTAGAGGACCCAGGTTCAATTCTCTGTATGGCGGCTCACGACAATTTGTAACTCTAATCTTGGGGGTGGGGGAATCTAGCACCATCTTTAGGCACTAAGTCTTAGCATTCTGTCTAAACTCCACCCCACAGGTACCTGGCAACAGCCAGGTAGGCCTGGCCCACTGTAAAAGGGGCTGCTTGGCCCCTCCTCCCTCTCTTGCTTCTCCTGCCTCTCTTTGCCTCTTGCCCTCTTGCTCCACCCCCCTCTTCCCTTCCCCTCTCTCTCCAAGTGGCCATGGCCAGCCTCAACTTGTTTACTCTCTCCTTCTCTCTGCCTTTCTCTACCTCTACTACCCTCCATATTCCCCTCCGCATGCCCTGAATAACCTCTATTCTATACTATACCGTATGGCTGGTCCCTCAGCAGGAAGGGATGCCTCATCATGGGCCCACTGAGGCACGCCTTCTCCCCCATACTTCACCACACCCCTATAGAACATATTCTTATACTTCTTTATCTTTTTATAAACACATCACTAAGGGCACAGCATGCTCATGGTATGTGGGTGTATATATAGGAAAATAGTCATACATATAGAAATGAAAATAAAAAAGAACCTTATTGAAGAACATCCTCCTCTTGAACTGTTTCTTACTTCCCACCCCGAGACTCGTTTCTTTCCGGTTTCTTTGTTAATAATATCTTCCCCCACCTTGGCTGTGCTCAATTTCCTACTTGGACCCTAAGTGCTAATCCCTCAAGCCCCGTTGTGCGCTTCCAGTGTCTGGTCTATGTCTCATCGATCACAACCTCTTCCCATCATGTCACCCTTGCCGTCTCCAATGAGACGCACACTTCCTTCTGACCCGAACGTCTGTTTCTCAACCACCAAAAAAAAAAAAAAAAAAAAAAAAA
>NC_034601.1:70197624-70243089 GCF_900095145.1 Mus pahari
AAAAAAAAAAAAAAAAAAAAAAAAGTCTCAGGCAGACCTGTGGGGGATTTGACTTGACTTTCTCATAGGCTCATGTCCTGCTCTAAGACATGTGTGTTCCTTCCAGCTACGAGCTGTTCTGTATCATAGTACCATGCTGTCTGTTAACCTCGTTGACTTTACCTCTGGCCTTGGGTAGGTGATGCTTTCCTTGTGCTCTAGGCCCATCCCTTTAATACCAGGCACACCTTGTGTAATTGGTCTTCTCTGGGAGAGCCATTCTTTTGTGAGATAAGGGACTGTATATACCCGCCTAGCTTACCCTGACGCTGTGCATGCACATTCATTGGGTTGGCACAGAATGGCCTGCAGGACCCTGGGGAAGGCTCTAGAGTGGAGAGAACATTTGAAGGTCAGAGATGGTGTGGTGTCAAACTTGAGCAAGGCTGGGCTGTGTCTTTCCTACCAACTGGCCAGCTCTGGGGCAGCTGGGTGCTCCAGAATGGCAGGAGTGGCTCTCTACTCCAGCCCAAACTTTAGGATTCCGGTTTTTTGTTTTGTTTTGTTTTGTTTTTGTTTGTTTGTTTTGGTTTTGGTTTTTCTTCAAGACAGGATTGCCCGGCTAGGATTCCGTTTTGACTTGTTTTTCTTCTTCCGCTGATCTCCATGTTTCTCCAGTTAGCACAAAAGCCATCAGGCGAGAACCAATCCTTTTTTTTTTCTTTTCTTTTCTTTTTTGAGTAAATCAAGGGAATATTTAAGCTGGGGATTCTGACTGTCCGTTCAGTGGTCAACAAGTCACTCATGTGAATGCTGAGATAACTATTAGAGTAAGCTAGAAAGCAAGTGACGCCTAATCACAGTGACCTTAGAGCCTTGGCTTCCCGGTTTTCATCCGATATACACTCTTTAAGAAAATAAAAGTAACAGTGTAAGACAGGTGATTCTCAACATGTGGGTCACGACCCCTTTGGGAGTCGCATATCAGATATCTACATTACGATTCATGACAGTGGCAAACGTAGTTTCGAAGTAGCAACTAAGTAGTTTTAGGGTTGGGGGTCCCCACAGCGTGAGGCACTGTATTAAAGGGGTGCAGCAGTAGGAAGGCTGAGAACCAGTGCTCTAAAATGATTGCTGGATGATTCTTCCTCGAGCCGGAGAGGTGCAGCGGCAGGAAAGTGGTTGGCCTGTCAGCCTAGGAGCTGACTTCGGTCACCTAACTCATGTGAAAAATCCGATGTGTAAGCACACCACAGCATCAGGAATAGTGCCAGGCCTTGGAGCCTCCCCTTGAGCTGGATCTCACTGTGGGCCTGTCGCGGTCCTCCTTTCCCTCAGGCTCTTCTCCATTTCTGTTCCTGCAGTTCTTTCAGACGGGAACACTTCTGGTTCAGAGGTTTTTGACTGTGGGATAGCAGCCCCAACTCTCCACTTGTGGCCCTGGCTTTCTACTGGAGGTGGACTCCCTCTGTTGATCATTTCATCTAAGGTCCCTCCCTTTGAGTTCTGAGAGCCTCCTACCTCCCAGGTTGCCCGTTGCCCAGCAAGCAACGGAAAGAGTCAGATGCAGATATTTGTACCCAACCAATGGACAGAAGCTGCTGATCCCTTGTGGTTGAATTAGGGAAAGGCTGGAAGAAGCTGAGGAGGAGGGAGATCCTATAGGAGGAGCAGCAGCTTCAATTTACCTGGAACCCCCGAGATCTCTCAGACACTGGGCCACCAACCAGGCAGCATACACCAGCTGGTATGAGGCCCCCGACACATATACAGCAGAGGTCTGCCAAGTTTGGGCTCAGTCACAGAAGATGCACCTAACGCTCTAGAGACTTGAGGCCCTATCGAGTGGTGAGATCTGGTAGGGTGGAGACATCCTCTTGGAGATGGGGGCTGAAGAGCGGGATGGGGAAGTATGGGATGGGGAACAGCCAGAGGGTGGACCCAGAGGGGGATAAAGACTGGACTGTAAAAAAAGATTAAAGAATAAAAAGAAAGTCCGCTGTAGTGACACATATTTAGAATCCCAGCACTGAGGAGGCCAGGATAGGGGATCTCTGTAGTTCCTTGGCGGCTGGCCTAGCCTACTTTGTGAGTTCCTAGGCCAGAGACTGTTTAAAAAAAAAAAAGTTAAGGTTCATGACATCTGGTGAATGAGACCTGAAATCGTCCTTTGACCTCCACATACATGGATCCCCCTGCGCACATAGACAACCTATGAACACGTAGTTCAAAAGATGTTTTATTTGTCCATGTTTACAGTGTCTCGTTCTGTAACTCAGTCCCTGTGAGAGCTAGGGATCCTTGGGCCTCACCTTTTCTGAAGATGGGAATCCCACCTCTGGAGCTACTGTTTCCTAGACACTAGGGATGAAAGAGGCGAGACCTTTCTGAGTCTTTTCTTTTCTGAATTTCTAAATTTGGTTTGAAATTACAGATGGAGGGATGCGAGCAGAGTGGGTGGTCCCCTTGATGCAGTGATAGGAAGACTAGAGCCTGCTTCCTGCTTCTTTGGGGACTTTGTTATTCATATTTTTCAGCAGACTCACTTTTCCTAGTCCATTAACTGACTTCTGGGTGATGGGGGACAAAGTGAATCGTGGTTTCCATTCGGCGACAGCAGATGATCGTTTGATGAGGCGGAGAGGGGACGGTATCTCTGCCGCTTTCCCACTTGGGCCTCTGGAGCTTTGCTGTGCTCTCTTGCCTCACCCATTCTGATTTGGACGAGGGCTTAGCTAGTTGAGAGTCGTAAAGGTCCCCCCTAGAGTCAGCAGTTAGCACTTGATTGTAATTGCCAGGCTGCTCCAAGGAGCCCGGTTCCTGCTCTGTTGCAGGAAGGCATAGGAAAAGACAGGAAAACCATGGTGGTCTGTTTTTTGTTGTTGTTGTTTTGTTTTTTAAGGGTGTAGTATATGAGACCAGTGTAGGATTCAATGTTTCTTCTTTAGTATTTGAGAAAAAGGCCTGGCACGGTTAAATGAGCTGTGTACGTACTGCGGAAATACACATGTCTTGGAAACAAGTCCATTTCCTTGATGTGTAGATGCTTAGAGTACAAGAAGGAAGGCGACTTCTGGGTACTGCTACATCTTCTGAAGACTCAGGGCGCTGCTTTCCAGGATGCCTAAAGAACTTTTGACTGCACAGACGAACTTCTGTCAAAGATTCCTATCTCGAAACAGTGAGCCAAATACGATATAAGTACATAGTATCTTTGCCAAGACCTTAGATTGATGACTTAACTCCAGTGTCTTCAGACTTACCAGTAAAGAATGGTTTGAGCTTGAAATCCAGGAAGAGTCCCATGTTTTTGGACATAAACTTCTCACCTCATTTTGAACCAGAGTGGTGTTGCAGTGCGAAGGGAGAAAACTTTAACTTGTTCATTGTAGACAGGATCAGCTCAAACCAGTCTTGAATGAGTTAAGTGTGAGATAGGAGAGTGAATACAGCCCATTGGTTTGGCTTTGCCTCTTGGATGCAGGCTCCATGTGTAGACCATGCTGGAGTTGATCTTCCTGAACACACTCCCCACTCCCACCCCCAACTCTCACCAGCTACATACAACCTCTGGAACTCTGTGGTTGTAGGGGCATGCTGCCACTCAGGGTTCCCTGTTTCTGAAAAAGGATTTTATTTGAATCTGTTGTCTCCGGGATAAGAAGGACCTCCGTCATTCAGAGTTGCAGGATTCAAAGCCTGCACCCAGTAAATTGTGGCCATGATGTCACACAGTGCCGTGCAACAGAAATAAATGTAAATGCCACCTGCATGGGCCATTAGACACTTTCTTCCAGACTTATCTAGAAAGAAAAGGTGAAGTTAATTGAGTAACTTTTATTTAACCTGGTTTACGTCAAACACATTTCCATATGTGATCACATTAAACGTATTGATTGGGATTAAGTATTTTCCATGTAGCCTTTGAAATTTGAAATTTGGTTAGTGTTTCTATTTATAAGTAGCTCATTTCAGCTACTATTCAGGCACTAGCCACTTGTGCAGTGGCTGGCAGTTGCCATGTTAGCCACCAGAGATCTAGAGTTCCAAGCAATACTTCTGCTGTGGTCAGCCTTAGAACAAACACCGACTATAGAAATGCACAGGAACAGTGTGTCCTCAACACTAATGGGGTATGGCCTTCTATTATTCTTGGGAGGTTTTACCTTCCAAATAATTATCCCTGTCACACTGTGTTTTCAGTTGGCAGTGAGCTAAATAAAGTCTCCCGTTTCTTATTTAGTTTCCTTTACTCACTCCTTGGAGCAATTGCCACATGTGTACAAAACTATGTCGGCACCGTTTATTTGATAATTATGAACATGGCAAGTCTTACAGAGAAGACAGGAAAATGTAAGCATAAAAATTATTGTCTTAAACCCGCTCATGGGGGAAATAAATGCAGTCATGGAGGGGTGCCAAATAACTGGATACAATGGCCCTGGTAATGGTTGAGGAGGAGTTCCAGGACATTAGGAAGGCATTCCCACTGTAATTAAAGCAGCCAGTTTAGGTGAGTGCATCCCAGGATGTGAGTGACCTCCTCTGCAGGATCGAGCATTTGTTATATAGGGTGAAGCACTATTTACTGATTTTTTTGGTGTGAGTGTATCTGTATGTTATGTTTCTTATTTCATTTGAATGTTTCCTTACTGCTTCTGCCAAGTAGCTTCGTCCCAGGCTTGTGTTAATGAAAAGGGAGAAGAAGCCAGCAAGCGGAGGTTTTCATGAGCAACAAGGCAAAGGACATTTCCTAAGATGCAGTGTTACATAGCATTTTATGAAGGTGATGGAAATATTCACCATGGCAACCCGTCGACTCTTACACGTAATGCAAAACAACCTATTTGCCTTTGTTTAGTCAGAGACATTTGAAATCAGCAGTCTTGAATTAAAGACCTACAGAAGATAGTTGCTGTTTAGTAGCTAGGAAAGGGCAAGAGGGGCTGGTCAGAGTTAAATGTGAATGCTGCCTTTCTAGAGGTCTTTGTGAGGCTGTGGGGGAGGGAGGATCTGCTTCACTGCTGCTGATACCTGCACGCCCCTTGCCTGCCTTCCCATGACTGTTTACATTTCCCTTAGTCCTGGCTTCTTTTAAATTCTATATTCAGCAATCATTACAAACCTTCTCAGCTCCCATAGAAGTTTGAGAGAAATAGTGCCTATTTTTGAGCCAGGTGTTGCAGCGGGCTTCCGGAGATAAGAGATGAGAAGGCATAGACTGAGGAGGGGTCTGACATAGGTTTACCATCGCCTTTTATTCTGAGTGACTTTTATTCTAAGTGAGTGTACGCCTGCTTTGTTACGGAGGAAATACAGGCTAGCAGGTACAAGTGTTTTTCAATTGAATTTCTTACACCCCAGTGTAAACTGAATCATAATTGTACTATGTAGTTCCATCTTTAAGGGGTCTTATCCTGTGCTTCCAAAGTCTTATTTCTCTGAGGCTTTCCTGCTTAAGTGTGAGTGTTCTATTGCATGTGTTTGTGTTTTATTCAATTTTCCTTTCTTTCCTATTGACCCATGAGTGTGTTTGACATTTCTCATTTCAAACACCCCTTACTTGGACAGGACCCCAGTCTGTCTACAGTTTCTGTCCTGTTCTTGAAGGTCACACTCCCTAATAGAGCAGTCATTTCTGTTTCTGCTTGGATCCCCCTCCCCCACCCTTCTAGTGAGATATGTCCCATTCTGTAGCCAAATAGTGTCACAAAGTTGGAGTTGACCTAGGTCACTTAGTGATCGTAACACCTAGTAGATAACAGGCCAGTGTCGTTTCCTTTCATAATAAGTTTTGAGTTCTTTTTGTTTGGAAAACATTACTAGCAAGTGTTGGGTGTACATCCTATCAGGAGGGATTGGTTTTGTATATTTATTATTTACTATGTATTGTGCGGCTGGTCTGTGTCAACTTGACATACAAGCTAGAGTTATCTGAAAGGAAGAACCCTCAATTGAGAAAATGCTTCCATAAGATTCGCCTGTGAGGCATTCTTTCAATTAGTGATTGATAGGGAAAGGAATGGGCGGGGCTGATCCTGGGCTGGTGATCCTGAATTCCTTAAGAAAGCAGGCTGAGCAAGCCATGAGGACTCCAAGGCATTGGATACCCTCTTCTGGCCTTTGAGGGCACTGCACTTAGGGGCAAAGCTTCGTGTAGAAGAGGATTTGTGCATGCTTAGCCCATCCTCTCCCTACAGGTCGGGTGGGATTCTGAAGGCGGACTCCCTGCATTTCCCAGTGATGCGGGAGGTGAGACGTTTTATTGTCTACCTGCAGGATGCTCGCAGATGAAGATCCCTGGTTCGTCCCCACCTCCATACAGGCTGACTGTGGCTGAGACCTAGTCAGCCAGATTGATCTGAGTCTGTTCCGTTAGAAGTTAAGCTACCTCTTGGTGTCTCTGTTTTGCAAAACAGGGACTACTGTGACTACCTCTGCCACAGAGTTGTTAGTGAGAATTCAGAGTTAATCTCTATAGAGCATTTTGAAAAGCACAGGGCAGTACTCTTGCTGTTTATTAAGATGGTTTCAAGCCGGGTGTTGTACATAGCTATAATCGTAGACCCAGGAAACTAAGGTATGAGGGTCTCGAGGTTGAAGTCCCTTTGAGCTACACAGTGAGACCCTGTCTCAAAAAGTCAACCTTCCTCTGCAAAAGACTGGTTTCCGTCCCAGCTTATTTCCCTGGTACCTGGCATGGGATTCTCGTTGGTATAGGGCATCGATTCTAGCTACTTATAAAATACAAAAGTGTCCCTGTGATTCTAGCTATTTATAAAATACAAAAATGTCCCTGGGCTGGTTCTTATTGTTGCTAATTTATCGGACTATCCTTTTCTTAGCATATGTGATAATTAAACAATTAAACTTTAGCAACCCCACCTCTGCCTGTAATTTCTCCTTCCCTCTGAGTGATTTCTTCCCCACAGCAACACATAAAGGAGTAACTGAAGTAGTTATATTAATATATGTAACTACTCCCGTGGCTCTCTACCTTCCTTCTCCCCTCTTCTTCCTCAGGAGAGGTCTCTGTTTAGTTCAGTATGGCCTGAAATTCCTGCTATGGTCCAGGTTCACCCCAAACTCCCCATCTGCGGTCTCAGCCTCTCAGTTGCTGGGATTACATGTGTGTGCCGCTATGATCAGCCCAGCCCAGTGCCTCCCCTCTCCTCCTGGTATGATAGGAAGAGTCAGGTGACTTTTTCTAAGCATTACTAATTGGAGAGGAATTTTCTGGCAAGAAGGTTGGCACAGGTTAGTGAAACAGGAAGGGATCAATCAAAATAGCATAGATAACCGCTTTCTCTTGGCCCAGGCTTGACTCATCTGTGATTAGCAAGCCTGTAGTAGTTGTAAATACACTACTAACTTGTTCTTGTTCTTACCAAGCCTTTTCGTGTATGGGCTGCTACTTTGTCTAATTTAGTTCCTGAAATTCAGCTAGAAAATGCTCCCCCCCGCCCCCTTCTTTAAAGTTACTCTAAAATCCAATGTAGTTGGTTTTTTTTTTTTTAATATTATTTATTTTTATTTATACAAGTACACTGTAGCTGTCTTCAGACACACACACCAGAAGAGGGCATCAGATCCCATTGCAGATGGCTGAGAGTCACCATGTGGTTGCTGGGAATTGAACTCAGGACCTCTGGAAGAGCAGTCAGTGCTCTTAACCACTGTGCCATCTCTCCAGCCCCCAGTATAGTTTTTATGGTATGCTGTCAATGGGAAGTTTAGGTGATGGCTGGCCTTTCACATAAACGTGTTGTGTAGCAATTTTTAAAAGCGGACCCCGATTTTCCGGAAGTGAAAAGAACATGCCAGGATTATCAGTCTGAAGCTCCACAGGCTTTCGGAGAAGGGACTGCTGCTCTGCTGAGGAATGCTGTCTCCCTGGCGCTGCTGCAGGGACAGGTCGCCTGATGCGGCACAAACCCAGTTGAGGTCCATGCAGGCTTCTGATTTTAAGAGAGTTAAGACCTCGGCAGTGATAGACGGAGAAAGGAGGACATGAAGATGCAGTTGGAGTTCTCCTGTTCTCCAGGGAATGCTGTGTCAAGGTGGCCTGGTCACTCAGCTCTAGGCAGTCCTGGGAGCGAGAATGTTATAAATTATCGGGCCTGGGGGACAGTCTGTTGGTAACATATGAAAGTTCTCCTAAAGACAAGGAAGTCTGTGTACTTAGAAGGTGGCCTTGAAAGAAAAATAAAAAGGTAAGGCAGAATTCTTGACTGTTACAAAACCTGATTTAAAAATAGTATTTTCAGCTGTAGTGTCAGAAGATGCAAACAGTTATTAGAACCACACATGTCTCACACTGCACCTCAGCGGAGAGGTGACAGGATACTGATGTAACACGTGCAAAGCCCTGAGCTCCATCCCCAGCGCAGCCTAAGTGGGGTGGCATGGTGCCTGCCTGTGGTCCCAGCTTCTCTGTTGGTGCTTCTGCTATCCTCTGTTATGTCCTTCTGCCACATACACATTGTTAATAAGGTGACAGTGTTCTAAAGCATCATCTATATTTCATACGTGAAACGATCGTCTAGTGTGGTTTATAGGGCCTATTCTGCAGGATTTGTAAGTGAATTTACAGCCTCAGAATGATGCCTGACCCATAAGAAATTAATGAAGTTTAATGAAATAAAATTAATAAAGTTTCTATATCTCCCCGGGCATAAGTTATTTCCTGCTTAGATGTTCCGTCCTGTAAGTACTGACAGCATTGGTGGGGTGTGTGACTTCTCAGTATTAAACATACTTGGGAGATTTTGTTGTAATAAACAGCTCACCCGTTCCATGGATCTTTCCGAGCCTGTATTGGCTTCTCCAGGATGCTGTAACAGGATACCAGAAGGGATGACTTAAGTAAAGTAACTCGTATACTCACAAATCTGCGGGCTATGAAAGCCAGGGCCAGGGTGGCAGCCATTGTGGTTTCTGGTGAGAAGCCCCTCTGTGCTGGAGGTAGATAGCGCCCGGTCTCTGTCCTCAGATGGAGAGCCCAGTGGCTCTTCAGCGCTCTGCCAGATCTTACCTTACGGGCAGTGTCTCCAAGTCATAAAAAGGACTTTCCCACATGGATTCTGGGAACGTTCAACCATAGCCTAGTTCTCCAGGAGTTTTCAGAACTTAGTCTTAGTGTGCTGTATATATTGTCTGCCTAAGGCCATGCTTCTTTTGAATGCTATGATTTGACTAAATCATTAGGTAAATGAAATGAAGCCAAAGGGTGATATTTAGCTATACTTTTATTAATGGAAATGAGATTCAATTTTACCACCTCAGAGGGTTTTTTGTTTGTTTGTTTTTTTGGTTTTTTTTTGATAGGCAAGTGATTGTTCCACCAGTGAGTTACAATTCCAGCCCTTGGTTTTAGAGACAGAATCTCCTTCCTTGTGTAGTTCAGGCTTGCCTTAAACTTGCTATGAAGCCTAGGCTAGCCTCAACCGCTTGAGCTTCCAAGTGCTGGGATTATAGGTGTGGGCCATCTTGTTTGGCAAATTTGCTTTTTAAACATTTAATCAATTTTATATGTGGATACAACATCACATCGCTTTAATTTGTATCCCTGTAGTCCTAGATTATATGTTTAGATTGAGTGTGAGGTACAAGGAGTTCCTACATACCTTGGGTTATTTTACACAGCCAGGACCCTTTCTGTCTCAGCGTTCCCTGCTCAGGGAGGTCCATCTGCTAAGACGTGATGAGCCTGTGACATATTTCTATCACCCAGAGTCTATGGTTCTGTTTATTGCACAGATAATGGGCAAATGCACAATGATGTGTTGGGTAGGATGTGCGGTTGTAGCATTGGGTAGGATGTGTGGTTGTAGCATTGGGTAGGATGTATGATTGTAGCATTGGGTAGGATGTGTGGTTGTAGCATTGGGTAGGATGTGTGGTTGTAGCATTGGGTAGGATGGCACTAAGAAACCTGCTCCATCCTCCCCTCCCTCTCTCCCCTCTAGTCACGTCTCACTGGGCTAAATTGTCCCTTTTGTAGGAAGTCAGGTGGTTGCAATCAAACAGATCGTCACCCTTCTCTCTGACTTCTTTTCTCAGTATCCTTGTTATTTTGTTTTGGTTTGTGTAATAAGGTCTCAGGATGTAACTTTGGTGGCCTGACACTTGTTAGATATAGGTCAGTGTAGCCTCCAGCTCACAGAGTTTGCCTTGCAAATAACCTGGGACTGAAGGGTGGCATCCCCATTCCTGGCCCTGCAAATATACTTTAAAGGTTTTCCTGTCGTCATGGTAATGCATTTTTTAACTTGGTAGGTTAAGGTTTAACTTCTCGGAGTAAGGCTCTATTTTGAACCGGGAGCCGCATGCTTTCCTCGGTGGTCTAGTGAAAGTTCCTTTGGCCATTTGGTTAAAGTGGTGTGTTATATAAACTCCACTACAAACTCGCTGTTCCCCTCTGTCATTCATGACACCATGTAAGATACTTGGTTTCTCATTTTCATCCCCTTGTTTGAAGTTGTTTTGCAGCGTGATGATTTCCAACTTAAAGTGTTTATAGTAAATACTTTCTTTCCCATTGTAGCAGTCTCTCCCCTCCCATTTCTCTTTTTAAAAAAAGCAACAAACTTTTCTCTAAGCATCCTTATTCAAAATAATTTAAAGCTCTTACCTTCTGAAAAAACAAGAACGCAAACTATCAGCATTAAATCTCTTTGACACTTTCTAACTTTGCATGATTGAAAGGGAAAGCTCATTGAGGACCATCCATCCACGTTGAAGAGACAGCTTACTCTGGGACAGTGCATCGCCCTCTATCCAGAGAACTGCCTCTCAGAGAAGTAGCTCCTCCCATTTTCCCACAATGCCTTTCTTTGTAGCATCAGATCTCCTAAGGACTTAGTAGGGGGTGACAGCAAGGCCTGAAGAATACTCTTTGATGAAGTCTCATCCCTTTGATGTCCCCTTAGCCTGGGCAGTAGAGAGTCTCCAAAGACCCAATTGATTTAGAAATTGGAGATAAGAAAAGCAAGCAGAAGGTTGGAAGATGTTATTCCAATTCGTGTCCATGTGGGATGGGCTTCACTGTTTGTTTATAGACTCCGGTTCTGAGCACTCAGAACTGGCCTCTGGAAGGCCTTTGTGGCTTGAATTTTTGCACCGTGTATTTTATTAAACCCTGACAGTCAATTCGAATAAAATTATATTTGATTTAGTTTTCAAGCGCTGTTTGAACCTGCAAGTAGTTTTCGAGTTACTCTATCAATGCAGTTTACTACACTATGAGCAGTTTACAGAGTCCCTGCATGAGACCGAGCCTATCTGTCTTTTGTTTTATACAATTCTGACTGACGCATACTTCAACACTTAAAAAAATAAAGGATGCCTCTGGAGAGAGCACTTGGTGTTGCTAGGCAACTCATGACGAACTCTTTTTGTGAGGGTCTTGAGATTTTAGTTCATTTTTAGTACAACCCAGGGAGGAGCAAACTCATTTCAAAAAAAGAAATACTGAAAGTCATTTACGAAGCTGCTTTAAATATCTCATGCAGAATAGCATCTCCTGGTACCTGAGGGTGCCCACGTGCAGTGCACATATTTGCATATAGCCCAAGCACCTTGCCCATCAGCAAAGGGAAAGACAAGACAGACACCGCTTGAAATGTGAGACTTTCTTCAGTCAGATTTAGCATTTCCCTGACAGTTCTAAAATTGGGGGGTGGGCAGGGGTGGGGTGGAGAAATGGCTCAGCAGTTAAGAGCACCGACTGTTCTTCCGAAGGTCCTGAGTTCAAATCCCAGCAACCACATGGTGGCTCACAACCATCCGTAACGAGATCTGATGCCCTCTTCTGGAATGTCTGAAAGTAGCTACAGTGTACTTACATATAATAAATAAATCTAAAATTGAACAGAATGTAATCCAATCTTAAATTCTTTCCAGCAAATTAACAAGGGGATATTTTAAGAGACTGAAGTTCCAGGTCCCCACCCCCACCCCCTTAAAGAAACTAATCATGAAATGGTAAGTCAGGATTTCTGCCGTAACGGGTCCTAAAACTCCAAGGCAGCATTGGGAGGAAGAGCAGCCCAGTACTGAGGAAACGCAATGGAGTGTGGCTGAGATTTCTAAAGGAAAACACTCACGCCAGCGTGAGCAAAAGGCACGGTGGTCATACATGGAAACTGAAGGACAGAAAACTTACTGGAAGGTGGCGGGGTCGTAGACTTGTGTTCTGAAGATTAAATTTATGAGAAATTAGAAATAGGACCCCAAAGTTCCGATCTCTCTTCAGCAAGGACTCTAGAGATACCCGTATCAAACCATATTTTAACAAAATAAATAGGTAGGCATGAGACAGATGGAAGACCAGAAGACTTTCAGGACGATGCTAAGCAGTTGTTTGGTCTCTGCCAGTAGGTTTAGATGGGGGATCATCAACCTTTGTTGTGTGAAAAAAACAACCCCAACTTTAGAGACTTAACCCAGAAATCTGTGGGTGTTGGGGTAGACTAGGCTGAAAATGGAAGTTCCGGGCTCACCCAGGGTGCTGACCTAGGTCAGGAAGCTGATCTAGAAGTGGGGTGCTGTGGTCTGGTGTGATTGTTATCTTGGGCAGTCCCAACTAATAGTCAGACACCCCAGTTATTTCCCACTGGACTTGTTTGCAAGGTGGTTCCTAAGAAGTCAAGAATGGACTTAGCGGGCCATCTCAAGGCCTCACCCTGGAGCTTGCCTGCCCAGTGCATTCTTGTTACATTTCACTGGTCAGACTTACTGCAGAGGATTTGTACGCATTTTTTAAATTCCTGTTGAGGAATAGATACTGTTAGAAGCTTAGGATGGTGGCTTCTCTTTAGTTCCTGGCTTCAACTTTACCAACACTGTATTATTTCTCATAGGTAGTGTATTAAAATTAACTCTCACCTAATGGAAAGGATAATACCACATAGTATTGGAGAAACATCGTCAGAGAGTCTCTGTGGAGAGTGAGGTCTTGGGATTGATGGGCTCCTTATTTTTGTTCAGTGTGTTAAGGATAAGCACAAGATGAAGGGAGGGGGAAGGCGAACAGAGTGTCGGGGTAGGGAGAGGCAGGCCCCGGGTACCGTTCATAATCTCAGTGTCCAGACTTTGTTGTGTAAATGTCCAACATTGAACATACTAGTCCGGAAGGCTAGGGGGTTTAAAGCTGCTGCTTCCTAGCACAAAATGGTGACACTTTGTGCCCTGGACAGTGAGAAGTTTGAATTAATCCACAGGAACTCTGTGGCCGGTGGTGGCTCATGCCTGTAAAATACCAGCTCCTTAGGCCTCTGAGGAGGTAAGAGGATTGCCTCCAGTTCCAAGTGAGTTCCAGCCAAGGTTGGGTTCACGAGTGAGACCTGGACTCAGAATAACTAAAGAAAACTAAAGGTGGTCACAGAAGAACTAGCAGACAGGACAAACTGGAGCTGGGGAAACTTTGATGATGCAGTAAATAGTTTTAAAGATATAACTGATAAATTATAGATGAATTTGTGTTTAAATCAAGCTAATGACTAGATTCTTCATACCTTGGATCTTGATTTGAAAACCAACATTAGCTTTTTTTTTTTTTTTTTTTTAAAATGGTGTCCAGGGAACGAACCCACAGAGCCTTTTAATGCTAGGGCAGGTGCTCTACCGGGGCGTTGGCTTCCGCCTGCCTGTTTTGAGAAGGGGTCTTGCTGTGGAGCTGGGGGTGGTTGCTCCTCCTGTCTGGCTCTTTAGTGCTGGACTCAGGAATGTGCTGCTACAGTCGATGGCAGGGATGTGCTGCTACAGTCGATGGCAGGGATGTGCTGCTACAGTCGATGGCAGGGATGTGCTGCTACAGTGGATGTCAGGGATGTGCTGCTACAGCGGATGGCAGGGATGTGCTGCTACAGCTGATGGCAGGGATGTGCTGCTACAGTCGATGGCAGGGATGTGCTGCTACAGTCGATGGCAGGGATGTGCTGCTACAGTCGATGTCAGGGATGTGCTGCTACAGTCGATGTCAGGGATGTGCTGCTACAGTCGATGGCAGGGATGTGCTGCTACAGTCGATGGCAGGGATGTTAGCTGATGGCAGGGATGTGCTGCTACAGCTGATGGCAGGGATGTGCTGCTACAGCTGATGTCAGGGATGTGCTGCTACAGTCGATGTCAGGGATGTGCTGCTACAGCTGATGGCAGGGATGTGCTGCTACAGCTGATGGCAGGGATGTGCTGCTACAGCTGATGGCAGGGATGTGCTGCTACNGGGATGTGCTGCTACAGCTGATGGCAGGGATGTGCTGCTACAGCTGATGGCAGGGATGTGCTGCTACAGCTGATGGCAGGGATGTGCTGCTACAGTGGATGGCAGGGATGTGCTGCTACAGTGGATGTCAGGGATGTGCTGCTACATTGGATGTCAGGGATGTGCTGCTACAGTCGATGGCAGGGATGTGCTGCTACAGCTGATGNCAGGGATGTGCTGCTACAGTGGATGTCAGGGATGTGCTGCTACAGTCGATGGCAGGGATGTGCTGCTACAGTGGATGGCAGGGATGTGCTGCTACAGCTGATGGCAAACCTTTCTCCCCCCACCCCCCTGTTTCTGAGACAGCCTGCTGTGTGTCCTAAGCCCCTAACTTGTGATGCTCCTGGCTCTGCCTCTCTGGTGCTGTATGTAAAGACGTGTACCTCATGCTCAGTGACCAAGCCAAAGCACCCAAACCAAAACCCAACAAAACAACAAGCCAGCTGTTCACTTACTGAGATTTAAGTGTGGGGCTGTGCACGAACTAGGCGACTGAGCTGCCATCTTCAGCGATAGTGAAAGTAGGTTTAAAGTCAGGCTTGGTAGTACAACTTTATAATCCCAGTGCTTGGTCAGCGTCAGCGGAGACTGGATTATGAGTTCCAAGCTTCAGCCCATAAACGGTACATTATTATTATTATTATTATTATTATTATTATTATTGTTGTTGTTGTTGTTATTATTTTGTATCTGGGACGTTCACAGTTCTTTTTAAGAGAATTGTTTGGATAGCATAGTATCAGTGGACTCATTACAAAGGCACCACAGACCTTGAACTCCATTGCTTGAAACCCAAACCCTGTATCACTGTGCTCCCATGAACAGCCCTGGGGCCATGTGCAGAGGCTTAGTCCCACATGTGTGGTTCTTTTTCAGATTTCACCAGCGGTTTGAGCATCACCACACCCGAACAGAGGATCGAAAAAGCTAAGGGGGAAACTGCGTATCTACCATGCAAGTTTACGCTTGATACCGAAGACCAGGGACCACTGGACATTGAGTGGCTGATATCCCCATCCGATAACCAGATAGTGGACCAAGTGGTGAGTGATCAGTGCTGGTCCCTCCTCCATACAAGCCAGCGCGGCTCTCGGGTGTGCCTTCACGTAGACTGGGGCCTAGGAGGAAGCAGTCAGCCGCTCAGGTGTGGTGTGAGGAACACTGTCATACTGTGTGTTGTTGACACACTCGGCAGATACTGCATATGCAACACACGATAGGGCAGTGAGTGGACGGCTGCTTCACGGACCAAGGGAAGCCTCTCACAGTCTGGGTGTGTGTGCATGTGAGGGGCCAGAGCAGGGGATTGTGGGTATCTGGAGCAGGCACACAGCAGTGTACATACCAGTTAGGGACTTTGAGTAAAACAAGTTTGTTAAAGAAGATACAAGATATACTGTAAGAAAAGGTTTACAGTATTATTGTCAGGGCCTCGTTTCCATATTTCTTCAAGCTAAATATCCTGTACGATGAATTACTTAAGAAGGAAATGAGATCTCTGTTGTTGTTTACCTTCACTTTTTATTTATTTGTGTGCCTGTGCCACATGCGTGTGACACAGGGGTGAGCCAGTGGAGGTTAGAGGGCAGCTTTAGCAGTTGAGTCTTTCCTTGCATCCTGTGGATCCCAGGAGCTGAAGGCAGGCGCTCATTCTCGGTCATAGGTTCCTTTCCTCAGAGCCTCACACAAAAGCAATAAAGGGTGGGAGCCGGGGACAGCACCACAAAACGCTGGAACACACTCCCTTAAATGGAATGCTATATATAAAGTTCATTTGATACATTGCGTTTGACTGGTACTAGGGCAGAGGTAAGGGAGTGAGCTGGGCTTTTCACGGGGTCCAGTGATGTAAGTATGTGGATGCACTGTTTAGCTGTCAGAGCCGAGCAGGGTGACGTACACCCGCCATTCCCTCACAGGAGACCAAGGCAGGAGAGCGCTGAGGCTGAAGACAGCCTGCACCACATAATGTGAGCCTTCCAAAAAAACAGTCACAAGTTTACTTATTGTCCAAATAAGAGGGAAGGGGTTATTTTAAAACTGAAAATGAAAGTCTTCCTTTTAAATGACTGAATTAGTGCATCCCAGAAAATGAGTAGTTTTTGATAAATGCAGACATCTGTGAAGGAGGTAAAGAAGCCGTTGGTGTCCTTAGCTGTCAGTGACAGGGCTATGGATTTCCTCTGTTCTGATTGGTCTGATTGTGTGATCAGACCTGTTTCCTAAGGAAACAAAAAACAAAAACAAAACAAGACACTCCGCACCCTTCCCCCAGACCAAACCCCCACAGAACTGAGGCGCCTCCTTTACTCATCAGCCCCGGTGAGTACCCTGGGCCTCTCCAGTCTCACTCTTCCTTCCTCCCTCCGTCCCCCATCTCTCACTGTGACGATGTCCACACTCTGGGCACACATTTCAAATGACGCCTGGCACACCCTTTCCTTGTCCTGCTCAGGAGTCTGAGCCTGAACCCACGGTTAACATAGAAGAGCAAAAGTCCTCAGTCCTTCTGAGTCCCAGGAGAGTGAAGTCTGGCGAGGCGTGTGTGGAGACCAGCAAGCATAGTGCGCCCCAAGCCCATAGCCTGTCTGCTCATGGCGAGAGGGTCCCAAGTCTTGCCAGCTAAGGATGAAGCACAAGAGCTGTGTTTGGTCTGGAGTGTCCATTTCTGGGTTAAAAGCCTGGCCTCCGATTTAATACACAGTGAAATGGAATGGAAAGGAAGACGGTAGGTAAGGAGAACGCTCTGTGAAAGAGCAGCTCCTGTTGGAATACACTTGACCTAACAGATGGCGGCTAAGGACTTTGAAGTTGGAAGACTGGGCTAGAGAAACATCTACTTTTATCCCCATGTGACCCTTTACCATGTACCACATCCTGGCCACTGTTGGTGGTCTTCAGTTATACAGTCATGCCTGTTTCGGCATGACGGATAGCTCCTGAGATTATCACCAGATGACGTTTACAATCATTTGGGCATCATATAACGCATGCACAAACACAAAAGCTATCAGGTAGTCTTCTGGCCCGACCGTCGTAGAGACACACGCCTGGCTTGCCAGGAGCTTCTCTATGCAGCACGTGCGTGAGTGACTGTACTCAGGCTTTAATCAGACTGTCAGACAAGCTTATGAAAGTGAGGAAAAGGGCTCAGAGATGTGAAGGAGCAAGCCCAACGTCACACAGCTAGTAGGTGGGATTTGAACCCAGAATTCTGCAGTTCTCATCCCTCTTTCTTATCCAATGTTACATTAATGTTATTTTTGCATTTTATATTAACATTGGGGAGAAAAAGATATTCTTGTATGTTATCTCCCACCATACTATTCACATGAGAGCATTACCTGGAGCTGTTCCAGCTGTGAATGTTGTTAACCTTTGCACTGTCCTTCCTCGTCTCCCATGCTTCATAACACATTTCTTCACGTGGCAGAAAAGGGACATTATGTCAATAACCACCCCTTAGCAGAATTTAATGAAATACTGCATACACAAGTATTTTAAAATGATATAGAAGCAGTCACATACTGTGTCAAGTGAAACAAGCTTGGCTGATACAAAGCTAAGGATTTAAACTGCTTCGACAAGAGTCAGCACTGGTTTAGGATAAATGTTACAGGGGGACCGACCGTTCCACCATCTTTGACACATTGCAAGGAGAGATCAGAGAAGACGAGTAAAATCGTCAGGTGATTGTTGTACCATTTCTTTTCTTTTTTCTTTTTTTTTTTCAAGACAGGGTTTCTCTGTGTAGCCCTGGCTGTCCTGGAAATCACTCTGTAGACCAGGCGGGCTTCGAACTCAGAAATTCGCCTGCCTCTGCCTCCCAAGTGCTAGGATTAAAGGCATGCACCACCACGCCCAGCTGTTGTACCATTTCTTAACCCGTCCTTAGGAAATGGGAAAATCCTGGTGGTTTACAAGGTCACTCATCAAGGCACACACGTGTCTGGTGAGATGTGTATGACTAAGTGCGCTTCTGAGGGACAGCTGTTTGAACATGAGGGAGAAGTTTAATAGACAGGAAGTCAGCATCTGGTTTGCCGAAGTTTTTGAACTGTTGATTGATGTTGATGAGTGGGTGTGGCAAGCTAGGTACTGGTCAGTGCGTTCAGACCAAGCGCCAGAGCCTTCACCTGTTTGTTCCCTGTGTGTACTCAACAAACTGATGTTGAATGGGACCCAGTGATGGGCAGTCGCATACATACACAGGAGGGTGTGTGGACTCAGGGTGGACACGATAGAGGAGTCAAATACAGAAAAATCCAGAGGTTCCTTAAGAAAAAGATCCTTGGGAGACATTTCCCAGTAATACTGCTCATAGTTGGCATCTGAGACGAGAAATTTGTGCAGATTATAGCTGTGTTGTTTTGTTTGTTTGTTTGTTTGTTTTGTCTGTGTGCTTGTGTTTTCCTGTTTGTCTGCTTGTTTGTTTTGTTCTATTTTGAGATAGAGTCTCTATGTCTAGTATCAAGAGATATCTTTCTTGGATAGGGCATATCCTGTGACCCTATTCTCTGTGGTTTCCCCATTGGAAATGGAGCAGAGAGCTACAACTCAACCCCTGCGTCCCTTCCGTTTCTCATTCTGCATGTGGTTGCATAGCTGGTGTCTTCCTAACACAGGATTTTCCCATCCTGCATGTGGTTGCATAGCTGGTGTTTTCCTAACACAGCATTTTCCTGTTTTTGCATTTTTACATTAACATTGGGGAGAAAACAATATTCTTGTATGTTATTTCTCCTCCCTCCCATCCCCCATACTACTCAGATGAGACAGTTACCTGGAGCTGTTCCCGCCGTGACCCTCTTATTTCTGTTTGGTACCATTCTTTGTCTCAGGATAAGAACAAGGGATCTTAGTGGGAAATGTGAACAATTATGAAATGAGGTGTTTTGTTTGTTGTTTTTTTCTTAAATACCCTTTTCTTATTTTTGCTTTTAGATCATTTTGTATTCTGGAGACAAAATTTATGATAACTACTATCCGGATCTGAAAGGACGGGTACATTTTACAAGTCACGATGTCAAGTCTGGTGACGCATCTATAAATGTGACCAACCTGCAGTTGTCGGACATTGGCACTTACCAGTGCAAAGTGAAGAAAGCCCCTGGGGTTGCAAATAAGAAATTCCTGCTGACCGTTCTTGGTAAGTTATCGTTCCTATTGTCCACGGGGGTGGGGTTACACAGAGGCAGGGAAAGTGGCTACAGCATACAGTAGCAATGCTCATGGACGGCAAGGCTGGTTTCACCTTAAAGTACTTCTGCTATCCCTGGTCAGCAGAAAACAGCTAGTCTCTCCTTTTTCAATGGAGAAAGGAAGAGGACTGCCTACTTTGTAAAAGTTAGGAAGGTAGACCTCTGCTATGTTTCCGGTGTGTTGTGACCCCAAACTCTCGGAGGCTTAGGAAGTGAGTGGAGCTTTTAGGTAATTAGGTCAGGGAGCTTCCAGTCTTGTGAAGGGATTGATGTAGTTCCAATGATGCTAGATCAGTTACCCCGAAAGCAGGTTGTTACAGTTGATTGGCTTCTTTGACCCCTTCGGGGCGTTCTTCTTCAAATGCCACTTTTGCTTTGGTAATGAAGTGCTTACTGGAAACCAAGCAGATCCACATGATACTATATTTTTGGACCTCCAGAATTATAAGACAAAGACAATTTTCCTTTCAAAATAGTGATCTAGCTTCAGCCTCAGATATTTTGTTATAGCACGAGAAAACAAAAAGTTGACTAAGCCAGGAGTTATCTTAACTGGTGTAAGATTTTATTTTCCCCCCCTCTGAGAATTAAACCTTTTCATTTTCTTTGACTTCAGCCTATCACATTGAAACATAAAGATTTAATTATTATTAAGCCTAATATCTCATTCAGCTTTAAAATGTTTTTGTGTTTTAATCTTTTACTTTCTTAAGGATAGATGAGATTTCTATGATTAGTTAATTACTCAGAGTATTTAATTGTATTTTTAAAGATTTCATTTAAACTATGTGTATGTGGATGTCTGTGTGTGCATATGGATGTATGGACCAGTGCCCACACAGGCCAGAGGCATCAGACCCCTGTGGAGTTGGAGGGATATGCAGTTAGGAACTGTCAGATGTACGTGCCGGGACTCAAATCCACCGAGCTGCCTCTCCAGCCCCACGTTTCTGGGATATTTCAAGTGGAGGAGATGTCCCATGGTGAATGACTTGGAATGCAGACTGTTTCTGTTCTTCAGCTGAGGGGATCAGACAGTTGCAGGGGTGCCTTGGAGCTTTCTCTGGACAGTTACAAATGTGATGCTTCAACACCTTAGTAAGCTGTCAGACTCAACTCAGTTATCCATCTTTAGACTCTGAAATAATGTGTACAATTAATCTCTTCAGATTGGGAGGCTCTGAAGGGCTGTAACTCTATGTCTAAAGCTTTCTATAGCTCTATGTCTAAAACTCCCTTGTGGTAGGTTGTACACACAATGTGTGCTAACTTTATGAAGTAAAACACAACTGTTAGCTCTCTGTGTTATGGTAGTGATTTCCCTGTCTTGTGTGTTTCAGAGTTCAGGGAGATTCACTTTTTGTAGGAAATGTTGGTTGCTAGAATTACTTAAGATACTCTTGGGAATAATGAAGTAAGACATTTACCTCTTGTCAAACTCTAGACTTGGTTTAATTTATGGTGGGCGAGTGGTCCTGGCCAGGGCATCTTCTATGGCATGCCTGTGTGAGCAGAGAAGGACTAGGAGCAGTAATTGGGATTGCTGTTGCATTCCAATGGTAACTGCAGGGGTTGGCTTGGTCCTTGGTCACCTCACTGATAGCACACAAGGGGTCCTGGTCTTAAATTGGTTCCATCTGAACATTCCATCTTAAATTGGTTTTAGTTAAAAGTATTTTTTATGATGTGAAAGTGAACCTGAATAAGAACCCAGAGAAGGGAATATGACATGATTGCAAACACTAGTTAAGTTTATATCATGGAGATGTGGACTAAGCTTATGTTTGTAAACTGCATAAGCTGGTGACAGTCTCTTTAAATACGTGGTCTGAACTCTTACTCAGATCCTGATGCGGTGACTCTGTGGGGACTACCTGCTTGCCTGGAAGTTAGTTCTGAGTCCTGGTACACGTAGAGTGTTTCACACTGGTGTACATACACTTCATGATGTCACTGACAGGTGGCTATCAAAATTTGGGAAAAGGTACATTGGGAGCGATGGGATCTGCATAGCTATTCCCAGAATAACTGGACAGAACAGCACTGATGGCCAAGTGTGACTAGGCACAATCATGGTATCAGCAGGAACGGCCCTTAAAATTGTGTGTGTGTGTGTGTGTGTGTGTGTGTGTGTGTGTGTGTGCGCGCGCGCGTGTGCAGGGGGGGGGGAGAGAATGAATATAGGATTGTTTTGAGTCAGAAGTGTATGTGTGTGTGTCTGCGTCTGTGCACTTTTATTCATAATGCTGAAACAAGGAAAACTTACGTAGGACAGAAAGCATGAGAACCAACTTAGACTGGGGGAAATAAATCAATAGACAAAGAAGCCAGCCGCAGGCTTCATAGGAAGAAGCATTGTTTTTCTGCGGTCTTAGAGGAATATTAAAATAATGACTTAGTGTTTGGCCAACATTGCTCACAGACTGGCCCTGAGCTACCTGCCTTCCCCAGGACACTAATTACTCATGGGCCCACCCTCCTGACAGTCCCCACTCCAGGATCCGTCACCACTCTCCCTTCAGAAATCGCTGCCTGAGATCTGATCTCTGCTTTCTTGAGAGTATCTCCAGATCTTTATGGATGTTTGCCTCTTGTGTAGTGGTGCTCATAATTCCCTGGCTCTCCCTTCTGACTATAGACTGCACACTTGGTCCTGGTGAGCTTGTATAAAGCAGGTTTTAGAGGTGTCCCCAAATTACAGAGTTCATCAGTATATGAACGGGGAGACACCCTTGGCTGGTGCTGACACAGTGGACAGTAATCAGCATTTAATGGAGACGATTACTGATACACACAGTGTGGCTCATTCTAAGAAACTCATGGAATGGACCTCCAAAAGTACCTTACTCTTCAAGTCATGATTCCAGAAAGAGAAAAGATCTATGATGTTTGATAGAAATCTGATCAGCCAGGTTGAAGTAAGGCTGTCGGTAGCCACCATGAGAGAACATGGAGAAAGTTGGGACTCCTGCTTAGTGAGTCTCCAGTTAGCCCTTTCTATCCTTGGGCTTCATTCACATCCTCACACTGAGCAGACCACGCATCAAAAAATATTTGGAAACATTTGTATATATATAGTGTACAGACTTATTGATTTCCCCCCCAGTTCTAATCATTATAAAAACTATATCATTTACATTATAATAAGTATTACAAGCAATTTATAGGTAATTTCAAGTCTAACCACGAATGGTTAAGTGAAATACTATGTCATTCTATGAGAATCCTCATCTTTATATACCCATAGGGTCTGAAACCAGTTACCTACTAAAGTACCAATGACCGTATACACACATTTGTTAAACCCACTTGACTAACATATTAATTTTATTTCATAAACGTCACGTCTCAATGAGTTGCAGAACAGCATGCGATGGCAAGGTATTAGGCCAGAGTTGGGTAGCTTGCAGGAAATGAGGTTAGCTGTGGCTGAGAGGTCTGGAAGATAACCTCCCCTTACCTTTTATGACTCTGCTGTCTGAATGGATTTGAATTCACGTAAATTCATAATGTTAAATGGTCTGTGCTGCGCTAAGCGGATCGTCCCATGATCAGTGTCATTAATAAGTGCCCTGACTGTCCAGTAACGACACCTAGAGAGGCGTGACTTGGCACGTACTCACAGATGGCGGCCTTTCAAGGACAGAGACTAGGTAAGGAATGGAGGGGCGCTTCTGGGAGCATCATCACCTGGCCGCATCATCCCTGCTTTTCTGACATGTGCCTCTGGAATGGCAGTGCGCAGAGCTGAGCTGCATCTAAGATGCACCGACCTTTATGCAATGGCTGCTTGCCTGAGCTCATTACCTGTCTGTGTTTGATAAAGCTGCGTAAGCTGGTTTGACGACATACCATTCCTTGTTCCCTTGTCCATCCTGAGCCCCATACTGGCTGATGAAGGGGTGAGTGGCTACGCATCATACTCTGTGCTTAAGGTGCTCACCCAGTCCATTAGAAAGACAAGTCCCGCTCTCTTGGATAAAGCTGTAATTTCTCTTCTCTTCTCTCAGTTAAGCCTTCAGGTACGAGATGCTTCGTGGATGGATCAGAAGAGATTGGGAATGACTTCAAGCTAAAATGTGAACCCAAAGAAGGCTCCCTTCCGCTGCAGTACGAGTGGCAGAAACTGTCAGACTCGCAGACAATGCCTACGCCATGGCTAGCAGGTATTGCTCCTCTTAGGGACTGAAATGGTTCCCTGTGTCACTGACTGAGATTTCAACCCAGTGGTGTTTGTATGTGTGTATTATACTTTAAATTCCATGGTCCATATCGAATAAATCGCCATGAAAATTACTCCATATCTTATAATCACAACCAAGTATCCTCAAAGAAGAAATATTTCTGTAAATATTTCACCTTTAACATAGTGTAATTGGTTATTGTGGTAGATCTTTTTTAATGTTGAGAACTGTGCAGGGTCACAAATCAGTGTGGAGCGAAAGTGTCCAGGTGGTTCTGCCTGAGTTCTTACTAAAGGTATAGTAACTTACCCCTGTTATGTTTAAACCAAACCTATGTGATGTGGCATGAGCTAAAAAGTTACAACTTGGCTAAATGTAGCCATTCATGTGGTTTTTATGACTGCTCTGCAGTAGACCAGCCACCTTGCTTTAGCTGAGGCTGTGGCTGAGGGGTTACAGTAACTGTAAGCTTGCTTATAGGACCTGCAGGCTGCTTGTATGAATTCTGGACATGCGCATCTGCCTCTGGCGGTTTGTCTGCACCCAGCATTATCTGTCTTTTAACTGCATTACCAATCTTACAGAAGGTTTATTAGCTTTATTAAAAGCTGACAGCAATATATCCTTTAAATACAGATTTGCTCCCCCCCCTATTCTTTCATAGAAATGACGTCACCAGTTATATCTGTGAAAAACGCCAGTTCTGAGTATTCTGGGACATACAGCTGCACAGTCCAAAACAGAGTAGGCTCTGACCAGTGTATGCTACGACTAGACGTTGTCCCTCGTAAGTACATTCGTTCATGTGCTTCGCTTCTGTTAGTCTTCATAGCCTGCTTCAGGCTGCTCTGTGAGCTCTGTGAGAGTCTGTGACAGCAAGGATGCTCACATGGGGCAGAACACTGTGTTGGCTCACTTTCCTAGTTCATGCAGAAGAGAAGACACTACACTTCTATCCATAAAACCGTCACTTTAGTAGCTCAAAGGGCCACTATTTAGCCATTGAAGCACGAGAAGCTTGGGACATTTCTGTGTGCTAATCAAGACAGGTTGGACTCAGTAGTCTTTAAGTTTGGGGGATACATGTCATTCAAAAGAAAATAACTTTTATATGTTTTCTTTGCTTAGACAAAAGCTTGGTGATCTCTTTTGAAAGTTAATATATGCAATAAAATGAGTCTATCTGTCTCTCTCCACACACACACACACACACACACACACACACACACACACACACCATACTTTCAGTACTAAGCCCTGGGTGGTGGGTTTTCTTACTCTTACTAATTCTGCTGCAATCTCACTCTAGCCTCCAACCGAGCTGGAACGATCGCGGGCGCCGTCATAGGGACGCTGCTGGCCCTTGTGCTCATCGGAGCCATCCTCTTCTGCTGTCATAGGAAACGCAGAGAAGAGAAGTACGAGAAGGAAGTGCATCACGATATCAGGTAATTCAGTGAAGCTAGACTCCGCAGGTGTATAACCAACCATCGCGTCCCGGAAACTCCTGCTCCGGAAGCACTCTGGCGCACCAAGGTGCTGTGAGATCAGGGTGAACCCTGACTCCTCCCTTCAGATCCTTCAAGCATGTGTGTTCAGATGCATCTGTCTGACCACTTCTGGCTGCGCTGTGTGAAACCTTCACATTTTCTTCTCCTGTTTTGAGAACCACAGCAAAATGCTTGCCTCGGGAACACCTGCTGTTTCCCTGTGAAAAGACCTGATAATCATTAAGTGACATGGTAGTTTGTGGAACTACCCTTGAAGTGAGAACCGTAGTGTTCCAGTCTCCTAAGTGCTAGGGTCATAGGTGCACACTACCACACATGGCTTATTTTCTTAAATATTCTAAACTGGTAGATTTTAACTAGGGTTATACTTTAAAAAAAAAAAAAAAAGAACACATGACTTAAACAGCTTAACAACTTGGAAATTGTTGTTAGTTAGGTCTGGAGCTTGGCGATCTGAACGCTGGTTTTTTAAGATGCAGCCAAAGTTATTCAGGTTTATATTCTGTGTCTGTGCTTGATGAAAACTCTTAGGTACCGATTATAAGGCTTTGGGAACAGAAGTATATGTTTTAGGCTGAAGTCTTAGAGAACTTTCACAGCAAAAAGGAATTCTTTCCTTCCTTCTGGGGACAGAATATGTATACATGTCAGTGCTGTCTTAAGTATGACTGTTGTGGCTGAACTACATGATCATAGATGTTAGGATATAAAAATGAGACGTCTTCCTCAGTATACATTACAAAGCATACACATGTGTACAAAAGCCATAGTTCAACTACTGTTCTTACGGTCTGACCAAGATAATAAGTTGGGACAGGCACACAGTTAATGATGTGAAGCCTTCCTCTGCAGTGTTTGTATTTCTGTACTTACCCATGCTTTGTAGCTTACATAATTTAAGTTTTTGGAAACTCAGTTATTTTTAGCATGTATTGGGGACTTTGTTTTCCAGGGAAGATGTGCCTCCTCCAAAGAGTCGGACATCCACTGCCAGGAGCTATATTGGCAGCAACCATTCCTCCCTGGGATCCATGTCCCCCTCCAACATGGAGGGGTATTCCAAGACGCAGTATAACCAAGTCCCCAGTGAAGATTTTGAACGTGCGCCTCAGAGTCCAACTCTGGCACCCGCTAAGGTAGCTGCCCCTAATCTAAGTCGAATGGGAGCGGTTCCCGTGATGATTCCAGCACAGAGCAAGGACGGGTCTATAGTATAGAACTCTGCACCTCTCTTTTCTGCTTTCCATGGCTCGTTTCTTCTCTTGACATATCAAAATTTATTCTATTCTAAATTTTGTTAACAGTAGCCCATATATATGTGTGTGTATGTGTATATATACATGTGTGTATATATACATGTGTGTATATATATATATAATATATATATGCATATATACATATATATACGCATATATGCATATATATATATGAAGAAGTTTATAAGAAACATGCTCCATAAGATTTTTTGGTTATAGTGAAACAATAAAGGCTTAAGAGTAATAGCATTGACCATCTGGGAAATTTGGGGTTTCTTACCAAGTCGATTTTAATGCCCTTATCTTATATCTAAAGAAAGATATAGCACTTTGAATATGATATCATGGGTGAAGAAATTTGTAAGTTTACACACATACCAAGTTTGTTCTTGAATCATCTGAAAATGAAACTTTGTAGTTTCTACCATTATTTTTAGGATATTTGTCTCATTTATTTATGAACAACAGTATCTCTCAAAATTAAAAAACAAATCCATGGAAAAACTACTTAATGTATGAATTTGTTTTTATAGTCGGAGAATTCTAAGTGTATTTGATTATCTGTTAGAGTAGGAGACATTACAGTGTTTTAGAAATGACTAGTTTTATTTCTAAGTCGTTCATAAACATCCCTGGCATGGTTTCTTTCCTTTCGTTCTTTCGTTGTTGACTGAGATAGGGCCTCAGTACATTTGTTGCCTAGGCTGGCCTCAAATCATGATCCTTCTGCTTCCGCTTCCTGAATGCCGGGCTTATATGTCTGTATTACTATACTGGCTGTACAACCGTTTCTTGTGTTTAACTGATACACTACAGAGGCAGCAGGAAGCAGTAACCTTTAGTGCACTACAAAAGAAGCATCTTTCGGCTTCAGAAGCGTCTGCTTCTGCTACACAGAGCTGAACCCCTTGATGCTACATGGGTCGGGGTAGGAGGAGGACTGATGAGAATGTCTGTGCCTCGCGGCCTGTGGACTGCTGCAAAACTCTGACCAGGCAGGGTGAGGGTGCCAGTTTGATCAGTCTGTAGCTAAACACTGCCCTTCTACTGTAGGTGATGGTTTTACAATTGGAAAGGAAGGAAGGGAGGAAGGAAGGAAGGAAGGAAGGAAGGAAGGAAGGAAGGGAGGGAGGGAGGGAGGGAGGGAGGGAGGGATAGAAGGAAGGAAGAAAGGAAAGAAAACTGTTACTTCACTTATCTGGCAGTAATGGATGAGAATTCTCAAATTACTGATTTTTAAATTTGTGTTTCTGTTTTGTGGCAGACAATACCACCTATTTTTTGTTGTAATCTAGGCTTTTGGTTTGGAGTACGGTTCTTGGAGGCTATTTTTTTCTCCAAGAGTCAGTGAACAAAGAGATCTGAGGCAAGTTAAGCGTCTTCCCTAGTCCTGAATTCCAGACTTGAGCAATGTGCTGGCTGGCCTGGCCGCAGCCGCCTCTCTCTAGCTGTCAGACATCAAGTCTGAGTCTTAGTTTTGTGAAAGTGACTTACTCTTCAAGAAATTTTAAAAGGAGTAAAGGGAATACTCCTATCTGCCAAATGTATTAAATATAGTTTTCGTAGGAAAAAAAAAAGTGAATTTATTGTATATCCCTTAAGATTGTGAGGGAGTGTGTGTAGCGTGTAATGAGCCAGCATTTTCTTTATAGTAGATAAGGTCTGTAATAAAAGATTTCATTAACTGCAAAACCTTTCCCCTAGGGAATTGGTCCCTGTTAATCTCTTCAGGTGCTGTGCTGGTAAATGCTACATTATAAATTAATGTTGGCATGCATTTACGATTAAGCAGAATATTGTGTATACTTTTAAATGGTGAATTTAAACTGAATGTCCATGTAATGGATTCGTGTACAGTTTTACATATTTGGAAGCATTTTTTTAAAGTAGGTTTAAACCTCATGTAAAATTACTTTTTATATTTGTGTTGTCTTCATCTGTGCCTTTTTAGGTAATTTAATTTCTACACTGACTCTCTGGTGCCTATGAGCTAGCTGTCACCTACCTTGAAGGTGATAGAGATGAAGGTACTGTCTTCAAAAGCACATCACTGTGGCTTTCTACCCTTAGAGTCTCAGTCTCGACTTTTTCCTCTGCTGTTCTTGATGTCACTTAAATGACACCATTGTTTATTAGGATTTAAAAAAAAAGTCACGCCCTCAGTACGCTTTGGCCATGCTTCTAGTTTATAACCATAGCCACGTCAGACTTTCAGATGCTGGGCATTTTTATAAGGTATTACAAGAAGAAACTGGAATGCAGATCTCAATGGTTTTTAGGTAATGAAGATTATGCTAGGTAGAAATTACTACAAAAGCAGATGTGTGGAATCTTTTCTTAGACATCGTATTTATTTAAAGGCAAACAAACCCTAGAATATCCAACTATTTTTAGTCTAGATCTGCAGCAATTATAATCTGAAAGAGAAACTTGTTTAAAAAAAAAAAACAACAAAAACCACTGTGAATACCAACAGGCCTGGAGGGTACAGGGTCAGAGACATAGTTAAGTTTTAGGCTTTGGTCTGCATCGCTTCTCACTGTTAGCCTCAGTTTACCAAAAAGGTCAGACAAATCCTAGGAGTTTCCCAGACAATCTCACTGATTCTAGTCAACCAGGGAGCACGTGTTTGCTCTAGAATCAGGGTTGGTAATGGTCAACAGCTCATCAAACCTCGCTGACGCATCTTAGCTAAGAGCCAGTATGAGTTCAGGGCCAGCGCTGTCTTCCTGGCAGACCTTTCTGATTCTGCTCTATACAGGAGAGACTTAACCCATATTCTAATGTTCCAAGAACATCTTTGGAGTAAAATGACACTAGTCTGTGTTCTGAATACAGAACAGTTTATGAGTATTATTATTGATAATCTTAATAGTATTTTCCTGTTAGAAAGCTTCCCCTTCTGCTAAAAGTCCGGTATCAGCTTTTGTGACTTCGTAGTTACGTAGGCAGATGCTTCCTTAGATTTGAGTTATCTACCAAGGATTTATTAGCATGGAAACAGGCTGAGTATGTTTAGTGGGGAAGATCCATATAGATTATGGAAATGCCTAATTTCTGGCATATGTGACTGTGCACATCATCTATGATCCCAGAACTCAGAGGCGCAGGAAGATCATGGCTTTGAGGCCGGTAGACAGTTCAAAGCAAGCCTGAGCTTCCCAGAGGCCTAACACCTAGAGATTGAACTCAGTAGTACAGTATTTTCTCTAGAATGGGCAAAAAGAATGAGGTCTGAATCTGAATTCTTTTAAAGAAATTTCAGACTGTGCCCTGGGAATTAGGTTACGCAAGTAAACTTTTTGATTAAAAAGGACTCACTGCATGGAGTTGGCTGTTCTTTAATGTGTGACCTACGAAATAACTACTGTCTCTGTGTGTACAGCATGTAAATTTGAAGCTATGTGAATGTTCATAGGTTTCTGTTTTTTTCTAAAATATTTCCAACAGTGTTTAGAGTGTTCTCAAATGCCTTATTTCAGTGTGAACAGAAAATGTTCTTATTTTATGTGGTGAATGCTTTAAATGTGTCACTTACAGAGTAGTTGTAGAAAACAGCTGGCACAATTTTAAGTGGTTTGCAACATTATATATTATATATGTACATATATGTTTATAGCATTATTGTGTTTCATAGTATAACTGTTGTGGGCAAGTTTTAATATTTCAAATGCCTCTGGATATTCCAGCAATAAAGGCAACATGTTCTGCAGTCAAATTACTCATTTGCCTCCTTTGACACTAAAATAATCTGTATTTGAGCAAGATTCCTTTTGAAAATATTACAGAATGAGGGAGTAAATTTGTGAATTGTGGTTATTTCTCCTTTAGGAAGGCTGACCATTTGTTTACCTTCCTTGAACTTGACCTTAAGTTCTAAGTTCAGGCTTACAAAATATGTCCCAGTTTGTAATTTAGAGAATAGAGGCCATCAGTTGGGCTTGGTGTTTATCCAGGCACTATGAAGTCTGCCAGAGACGAGCTTTGGGGTTTCAGCTAATTTGTTTAAGGACACAGGTGCTGAGAGGACCACAATTCACCAACTGACTTATTCTTGTTCCTAATTGTGAATTTTGGCAATAAACACAGCTGTTTTAAGAATACTAATTTGACACCCACATTTGCAAAGTTATTGGTAGTGTCAGTTTCAGATTTTGTATTTCAAATATCTGGCTTACATATTCAATGATGCAGATTTCCAAGTTTGTAAGAACAATCTTTGTCTAAAACAGAAACTTGCTCTTAGTTTTTGTGACCTTGTGTACTTTTGAAATAAAATGAAGAAAGCTGTCCCCTGCCTTGCGGTGTGGCTTTATTTTGCTTTTACAGACATCTACCAAAGCTTCAGTATGTCTTCTCTTCCTGCTTTCCTGTACCAAGCCTCTTTCAACCTCATCCCTTGAACAAGAAGAATAAAGAATGTGATCATCATATATTAGTTAAACATTCATATATTGTTTGCCACTCCATAAATATGCCAGTGAACATTGTGAAGCTTCTGGAATTCCATAATTTTAGAAATCAACTCACATTTTTCAGGTGAATTAAATGATTATAAATACATATAAACACGTTTTGGTTCCTTCCTGCTGCTTTAACAGAAATCTCTTATTCTGAGTTATTTATAAACAAACTCTGCTTACCGTTCTGGAAGCCGGGAAACCCAAGACCATAGCACCAGAGAGTCTGATAGAGCCTGTTCTGTTGTGTCTTCCTAAAGTGGAGTGGGGAGAGACGAGCTCATTCATGCCTTTCATAAGGACACTGATTCCAACCAAGAGGGTGGATCCCTCCTGATAGCCACTTTCCAAAGTGCACCCCCACCCTATCACATTAGCCACTGAGGGTTGATTCAGGATGAGAATTTCAGGAGAGTATAAACGTTCCGACCACAGCAGCAATCATCTCATGGTCTAAAACTATTTTCATGGGCTTGAAGTGCTGGTTTCAAGAAAATGGGGCCCTGAAGTTTCAGTAAGAATACTGTTGAAGAAGAATGTGGTCATTTTACTAGGTTCTCTCAGCCCCAGCGTTGCCAAGCTTTTTGGGCCGGACAGTTACTATAGGCAACTGTCCTGTGCACTGTAGAACGGGATTGGCATGTCTGGCTTCTACTCATTAGATGTCAGTAGTACCCTTGCCTCTACCCCAGTTGTTAAAATGAAAAGTGTCTTTAAACACTGCTTATTGTCCCCGCACTGCCTAGGGTAGAAGGTTGATCAGGTCCCCTTGAGAAACAACTCACAGAGTATGAGATTTCCTACTCGGGACAAGATGATGGACACAGGACATGAAAGAAGCTATGTTAGAATGCTGGGGATTACGGCTTGCTTCACTTGTCATTTCATGAGCTTAAACTGGTGGCAGTTCCCTACCTTATGAAGTGTTGGAAGGTTTTAGAGAATTGGCATGATGACAGTTTTCATTTGTGTTCATCCTCGATTTCCAAAATGCTCATGATGATACACGGAATTTCACATCTGAATTTTAAAGTTCCTGTTACAGTGAAATGTCAGGTGAAAATATGGTGCAGACTTGAACGCAGCCCACCTTTTAACCATAATAACTCTAAAGACCCGATGACCGCCTGGCTCACCAAGTAAACAGTGCAACACCGGATGTAAAGTAACTTATTACTAAATTAAAGTGGTCTAATAAGTGTCTAAGCCATAAATGAATATAACTTCAAAATGCAGTAATGGCAACAGATGACAGGCCGGCCCCAAAAACAAAACTCAGGGCTTCAAGGTTTTCTGCTGGTGGTTCTGAAGTAGAAGCCAAGTTACTGAAATGACGTCTCACTGTTGTGAAGTCTTCTATAGAAAACAGCAGGGAAATCCTTGGCTGGGATGATTTAAAGAGTTAATGAAAAGCTTGAGAAATAGCTGCTCGTCTAAGTAGCATGTTGCCTAATTTTGATATCCTAATACTTTTTAGTGTAAAATAGGGAGACCGGTCTGCTAAGGAATCTAAGACATCATTTCTTAGACTTTGCAGTTTTCAAAAATCCTTGTACTGTGTCAGTTGCCTTCTTTAAACGATTGGTCTTCTGGTTACCTATAAGTGATTTCCCTATGGTAGTCATGTGTCTTTGCAAGGGCTTCCTTCCAGAACAAGCTTAAGTAACAGAGACTTGAAGTCTCCAAGTTCTGAGGCCCCCAGAAGCTGAGGGGGACTGTTCCAAGCATCCGTTTTTGGTTTTTCCATGAATATTTTCTCCATTTCCTTCACGCTGTTTTCCCTCTATAAATACCTGTCTTTGTTCGAGGACATCGGTCATACTGCACTTACACCCAACGGAGACCTCATCTGACATAACTGTAATATCTGTATTCAGAGTAGCTCCCAACTAAAGCAATAAGGATTTTGTTTCCACATAAGAATTTGGGGTGGTAGGGACAGCTCAACTCATAATAGCAATGGGTGCAAACTCCAAAGGCAGTCCTAACCAAACAGTCAAAATTTATATGGAATATCTGCATAGAGGGTTTCCTGTTTAATACATAGTGATTTTGTTTTTCAAGACAGGGCTTCCTGCCCTGGCTATACTGGAATCAACTCTGTAGATCAGGCTGGTTTCAAACTCCAATCTGCTCCCCTCTGACTCCCCAAATTCTGGGATTAAAAGCATGTACCACTGCCCACCATTACTTTACAGTGACTTACTATCAACAAAAGTGATACACCGCTTGTCTCGCCCTTTCTCCAGAGTCTGCTATCTTTAATGGGATGGTAATACTGTTTAAGCTCGCACCTGCCAAGTGGAAGCAGATGAGCTGCCCATCAGTTTGTCTTTGCGACTCTTGCTGAGAAGATGCAATGACTTGCAAAGATGCAGAACTAAATGGTGTGCCTTTTTAAGTTAATAACTGGATCTGAATAGCTTTCTTTAGTTTTTTGTTTTTTGAACTGTATTTCGACAGTAATAATGAAGGCGATCCAGTGTGAGGCACAAGACAAGCCCTCACCAGTGTTTCTATTCCCAGTTCCTCTCCAAAAAGCTGCACTTCAAATTCTATTAGTTTGTGAATAAATTATTCAAAGAACAAAATGAGAAGTCGGTATGACTTGACTTGTTCCAGGAATATCCTATACATACACAAGGTTGCTAATTTATGTGTTTTAAAGCACATCTTATTTTTAGAAGTCAGTACTGTCAGGATTGGTCACAAGGGAGAAAGTATTAGGTTTTAGGTTGAAGCAACTTAGTGGAAAACTGAAGTGGGACAGAAAACTGGACCCTTAATATCTGACTTGTGTTGAGAACAACTCTGTTATAGGTATAAAGGACATGAAGGTTTTCTTTAATATAGGCAAAATAGTGACTGGCAATTGAGTTACACACCTGGAACAAAACAATCATTATTGTAGGCAAGATGGCAGTCCACAGTGCATGTAACCATGGCAGACAATTTATAGAAAGGGGGAAGATAGCAGTTCCAGCCTTGCCTTGTAAATGCTGGAAACGAGGCCACAGAACTGTGTTTTGAACATGAGAGGAAAGAATTTCCTTGACCAGGGAACTGGCAATGCTGACAGGCCTGTTTTTCTCGAGCATGAGAGAGTGCTGGATTGGAGATAAAAGGTGGGGACTTAAGAGGTGTGTGTTAGCGCTCACACTTCCGTGTAGATGAAGACAGGGGACCAAACCCTATAGGGACTGCAGTGTGACAGGAAGCAGGGAAATGAGCTGTGTGTTCAGATGTTGGGAATTGTGATTTAGGATTCAGTGCTGTCAGGCAGTGTGAAAGAGGGAAGAAAATAACAGATGTCGCGGCTCTCAGTCGCATACACCTTTATATCAAAAAGTTCAATCGAGCAGGTTCTCAGTGGTCTTAGTTGTAGATAATTTACAGCTGCTCTCATTTTACTCCTAGCAAGCCACTGCCAAATATATTTCTAACAGGATCTCTCAGTGTATACTGAGTTTCTTCAAGTTGCTGGATTTTCTAGACAGAGCAGTTCTATGGAATCAGCACAAACTAAGTGAATGAAAGAATGAATGGTTTTGCCCTTGAAGAGAAAATATGATTAAGTGGCATATTAGGTTAGCTATTCCTACATGAATTTGGCCACCGGCAGTGTGTTCTTTTAATGTTAAGTAGGACAGTTTCCCAGAACTGTCAGCAGTAAGAACATTTCCAGGGTACAGTAGACAGTAGGTCCGAGGAATGGAGACCAATAACTGTAACATGTAGTCTTGTAAAGTTGACACTCTTCTATGGCCCACCAGGCTTGTAACAAGAAAAGTCGGGAACTTCTATATGTTCACAGAAACAACATAAGTCAAGATTAAAGTTCTCCAAAAAAGTAAAATGGGTCTTTCCCTGTCAACTAAAATGTTCTGACATGTTCACAGCACTTCAGTATATAATTTATATGAGTTTGAAATTTCTTACGATGTTATGAGCAAACAAGAAGTCACAGTTAAGTAAAAAAAGTAGCAGTTCAAATTTTATAATAATGCCAACAGACTTAAAATGTAAAAATCAACAACAACAACAACAACAGAAGAACAGATGTCTGTGGCAGTGGCAGAAATGACATCAAACTCTGAGATCGTTTTGAGGTGGTAATTTATGAAATCTTTTCTAACACACATTATTTTGTGCATCTTGCACTTTAGTCCTGAAGCAACAGGACTAAAAAAATCTGTCAGGATGTCCAAGCCACCAATGATTTGCTCAGTGCTGACAGTTTGAAATTGACTCCACAACCCTTGACATCAGGAACAGCCTACTTAAATGATTGACCATTAAAATGTTGACAGACCAAAGTAGAAATACAGCCCTTTTACAGTTTGCTCAAAGGTATGGCTTATGAAGCTTTAGCATGATCTCAGCTACCTCAAGGAATTGGTTTTGAATTCTTTGAGGCCATGAAGTTTCCTGCAGTGAGCAGAGATGCAGGTCTACTCAGCTTATCATCTCACAGAATGGAGTTTGTTTACTGTCTTTCATCTTACCATGATGGAATGGCAGTATAAAGCTAGTCACCTAAGGGAGGGAAGTTTGTAGTGCAGGATTCTTACGGTATGAACTGGCTCATCCTAGAGTCATCTGGGCAGTTTTGTAAGCCCTGCTGGCTCTTGCTTTACATGCACATTTCACTACTGGACATTTGCCAGTTTGGAAGTTACAAGGCAGAGAACATGTTCAGGAAGAAAATTTGGTAAGAACTGGTATTTTAGAAGAGGTTGTTTTAAGGCCAGATATAGGTAAATTAAATTATTATTAACATCATACTACCAGAAATATTACTTTATATGTTATTTGGTTCATTATCATATACATATTGAAATAAAGGCAAGGTCCAGTAAGGTTTTTTTGTTTTGTTTTGGTTTTTTTTTTTTCCACTTCACAAGGCCTTACACAACACGTCTCCTGATCATTGGTCTACTGTTTTTCTAGAAACCTTGCTTTCTTGGCATTGAGGAAAACTGACAGGAGGGTAGTTAGTGTGGGGCCCTCTTGCACCTTTACCAGTCTCTCTTGGCAACAGCAGCCAGGAAAGGTCACTCTCTCTGTTAGCTGCTTGAAACTGTTTTCAATGGGTGCTCTAGATTCTTGTCTTGATGCTAGTGGTGGTCCCAGTGTAGTGTGTGCTTGACAAGAGCTCGGTACTGTTTGGAATGAACTCTTTCAGATACTTTCTGTGATTCCAGATTTCAAGTAACTGGTATATATTGGTTTTATCAAATATCATGAGATAACAGAAAAAAATAAAAAACCGATTCTGGGGCTGGGTGGATGTAAGTAGTTCAAGGGCAGAGCAGTTGCTCAATACACACAATACATTTTAGGTAAGCCCTGTACCTGAGTGACATCCCCAACCAGAAAGGTTTTGTACAGCCCCTAACTTAGATATATTTGTTTTCTTAGCTGTACACTGATAGCATACAGGGCACCATGTTCCTGGCAGTGGCATCAAGATGTAGTTCCCAGTCAGTCGCATGGTCACAAACTGATACTCTGTGATGTATTACTATGTTGCTAAGCTATGATTAGCATATTAAATGCATTTAGAATTTTCAACTTACAATGTACTTATCAGAATTTAACAATAAAAAACATGTACATAAAAATTTAATAACTAAAAGTACACTGCTGTTCAAAATACTTAAGGAATGCATTTTTAATAGAGCAGCACTTAAAACTTTTATTTGCTATTCTTTTAATTAAAATTTATATATTTTATGTATGGTATTTTGTCAGTGTGTATGTCTACATGAGGGTGTCAGATCTGGAACAGGGGTTACAGATAGTTGTGAGCTGCTATGTGGGTACTGGAAATTGAACCTGGGTCCTCTGGAAGAGCAGCCAGTACTCTTAACCACTAAGCCATCTTTCTAGCCCTTGATTATTATTCTTGGTTGTTAAGGAAGAGATGTTCTTCTATAAACCTCAAAAGCAAATTCACTGCTATGCCCTGTATTTTAACAGTAAAATCTTTAAGTATATCAAGTATTTTAAATGATATGGTCAAAGTTCCTCTTTGTTTCACTTTTGTTGTTTTTGAGACAGGGTCTCACTGTATAGTCCAGGTTGGCCTCATATTCAGTCTCCTGGTCTCATCCTTATGAGAAGAGATTAGTCATGTGCCACTTGATCAGGCATGCACCTCTCTGCTTACGCACATACAGCAGACAGACAAACTTGAAGTCGGTTTCATTTACTAACAGTTTAGATGACAAAATGAATTTATCTTTCATGTTTCAGTTGACTTGGACAAAATTTGAAAAAAAAAATTAGAAAAAAAATTTTGAGAAGGGTCTTCACTCTATAACCTAGGTTGGCCTGGAACTCACTACGTAGCCCAGGCTGGCTTCAAACTTGGGTAGATCCTCCTGCCCAAGAGTCTTGAGTGGGAAGACAAGTATAAGCTACCATACCAGCTTAAATACATTAAAGGCTGTTCCCAGGCTGGAGCTCAAACCCAGAGCCTCTAGGCCAAGCCTGTCACTGCTGCCTGTTCCCAGCCTCCTTCACCCCCATCACCTGTGGTGGGACGGGTCTGCTTATTCCTCTATACAGTGATGTTTCCAGTTTCATGAATGACCACGTTTGCCTGTGTTGTTGACTTCTACACCTAGACTTACAAGTTGGCATCAGGGGATTATTTTGTATATTTCAAGTCCCTGGAGGGAATATTCCCTGTCACCAGCAGCACTGTAAATTATATAGTGACGTACTTGACGGGACATTTAAGAGATCTGAAGCCTACTGTCAAATGACAAAGACTCATTAACCCAATAAGGAACATACATATTATCAGTGAGACTGAAAACACTTTTTCCATATGCTCATCTAAGAAAGGTGCAGAGAAGGAAACGTGGCCTCCTCCCTCCCTCCCTCAACATTTCAGCAGAGGCTGTATCTGCCACAGGGGTGAAGTACTTTTGTACATATATTTTATTGTATGGCCACCACTTCTATGACATAAAAATATACTAATAAAGAAATGTTAATTGTATATAACTATGAACACCTAATAATTTCTACCACTATGGCTATAACCTCTTAACAATTCATATCAAGGGGACAGTACTTGGAATCCAACCTTTAGCTTTGACAATAAAAAGATTATCTGATGCCCTCTTGTGGCCAACAACTTTTAGAGGGCTTTTATTTTTCATTAAAATTTAACTTATATTTCATTAAAATCTAGCCTAACAGATCTACCTCACTGTTTCCTTAAAAGAGTAAATAAGTAAAATAAAATCCCATAGTGTTATTAACAGTGCAAGACAACACGCATACTTCTGTTCCTCAGCTCTTAAAAGCTTGCATCCTAGAGTTACAGTGCCCGAGTTCAAAGTTCTCTAGTTACAGTACCAAGTAGTTTACTATCAGTCTTCTCTCTGTAAGGTACAGTATTAGGACACACACAGGGTTGTGGTGGAATGGAAAGTACTTACAGTACTTACTTAATTCCCAAGAGGTTAGGTGAAATTATGTATATACATGTACACGAACTACCATAGAATAAGCTTGGTTACGAGGTGTTTTGTTTTGTTAGACAGAGCCTAGACATGCAGTGTAGGCTGGACTTGAACTTGTAATCTTCGTGCCTCGGGCACCCAAGTGCTGAGACTTTCATGTGTATGCCACCCTGGACAGGTGCTGAGCAGGTCCTATCGTCAGTTTCCTCATGGAAAGAAACATACTGAGCTTTAGTTAATGCTTGCCAGGTACCAGAGCGTCTTACAGCTCATTTCACAATGAGCAAGGTCTTAGCCAGGCCTGGTGGCTTCTGCCCATAATCCCAATACCCCAGAGGTAGAGACAAGGGAAGTGGGAGTTCAACACCCTTCTCAGCTCCACGGCGAGTATGAGGACTGTGTGCAACACAGACCTGTGTCAAGAACAAGCAAATAAACCCTGTAGGCCACATTCCATTCTCATGACATTTCATACGTTAGCTCAGCCCTGTCACAAACCTGGACATTCTCTGTAAGGAAGACTCGGGTCACTCTTTCTGGCTTTATGCTCTTGCACTACACAGGTGTGTTATAATCCTTCACTATTGCAAAGGTTTCAACAAAGCCTGTTGTAATCAAGTCTGTATTTCTACAAGTATGTCCACAGGCTATTTCTCATCTTATATTAGTTAAAAGTAAACAAATTGATCTTAAAATGCTTTTTAAAATGTTTTTTACTCCCCCAGTAGAACGGTTATGAAGTTATGGCTTCTGGATTAGTGTTTTTATGGGATTCCCGAGTGAGAAAGTGCATCTCTGATTCTTGTTTTCTCCCCTGGGCTTGCTCTATTTGTTTATCATGTTAGTTTTTATCATAGCATGTCATAATATCCCTTTAAAATAAAATTAAAAAAAGACAAGCCAGTAAAAATAAAATGGTTATAGAGTATTAATGTTTACCAGAAAAATCCAAAGATGCAGAATTGTCTGTATTTAGTCCCTTTCTCCTTCTGAATATACTGTCAAGTGTTTTACTCATACAACACACACACACCATTTTAGATACTTTCATGTTTCCACCTATATTTTGTTATTATTACTTTATCCATTCTTTTTTTTCCATAGCCACATAGCATTTTTCATACTACATTGCATAGATGTTTTAAATTTTAATTGCTCATTTGCTATGGCTACCTTTTTTGCCACCCAAAAATATATTAAACACTTTTACATAGATAGCCCCATTTAAGTACTTCTGTAGATAAACTTGTTGAAGTACAGTTGCTAGGGGAAAACATACACACCTTAAAAGTATAACTGCCTTCCAAAAGGATGTATTCCTTTAAATCTCTATTTCGACTTGTTCTAAACAAGGGACATTACCTTTTAAATGATAGTTTCTTTAAGAGTATCTGTAGGGTACTATGTAGGGAACTGTGGGATATACCAATATGTGGATACCTTGTACAGTGCTTACACAGTAGTGGGGATTTTCAATCCTGACTGCCTCATGGGTTAAGCAAATAATCTTGCCCAACATCTGCAATCTTTCAACCATTGCTAGTGAAGCTGATATATATATGTACTGGCCTCAGCACTATAAAGGCGACACATCAGACAGCTAATGCAGTGGAGATACTGTCCCCACATCTCACTGATGTATGTTGAAAGCTCTACTGATGTGTGTAGATCATAATGCTATTTTCAAGCCCTATGAAATTCCTATGTTCCTATGACTATCTCTAACCTTTATGAACATTCTTTCTGTAGCTACTCCATCTTGCGGGTAGAAACAATGCAACAAACATCAGACCAGAGCAGTAAGAGTGTCATTACCCTCTACAAGTCCGCGTGCCTTTGATAACTATTAAATATTTGCTTTAGTCCTTACGTTAAAGGCGGTCTTCAGCTATACACTTGGAAGCAGGTAGCCATCTCTGCAGTGTTTAGAGTGTACACATTTTACACGGGAATTGCAGGAGCTTTCCCTGACTTGCCTTGGATAACAGATGTCCAGTTGAGTGCCCCAGGTGGCGTGTATAATACAGGGATAATACTGTGTTTCCCAGGGAGCGTCCTAGGTACTGCCTCGCTAACCAGAATCTAATGCCAGAGAAATGTGGGAAAACTTGGCCAAAGAATTAACATTGTGTTCTAGGTTAAATAACCAAAAAAATTGATAATTTAAAACAAAAAAACACGTAAGAATGCCCATCTTGGGCATTGCTGTATTATTTCTCTTATCTGGATCTTCTTGGCCAGTACCTGTCTTGTCCATTAGGCCATACTACTATTGAAATTTGATTTACAGTTCAAATGAAATAATTTTTCTAAGGTTTTAGTGTTCCTTTTCAGACATAACTGATGAGTCTGTAACGAGGAAGTAAGATTAGTGTCCAATATAAACATTTAATTAATTTTCACTTAACATAAATCTCTGCCTGAGTTTCCTTCTGTCAAGTCTTGACCTGAGCTTACAAGCTCCAGCAGTTAGTAGGCTTTGCATAGGTACCAAAGAGGATGTGGTGTTGAGGCACCACAGAGCACAGGCTTTTAAGTCCTGTTGGCTTTTAAGCTGAGGCTTAAGTTAGCTTGCTGTCACCTTGGACATCTTTTGCTTCCCTCAGAGTCCTTATTTAACCGAATAATCATGGCATAAATCATGAGATGACTATGAGGGTCAAATTATCCCAAAGCTGACAGCTTAGAAGTCAACATAAATCATTTATCTTGGCTGAAAGTTACACTGTGCTATAGTCAAAATATTTTGCTACAGTTAAAAAAAAAAAAGGTACCCAATATAAGTATGCATTTTATTACTAACACTGTAGAACTTACCAAAGAATTTATATTTTTCAAACATCCACATCGATAACCTCTATAATTTAGAGCTCTGCTGTTATGCCTACAAATACAAAATGGGAGGTTAAAACAAATTATCGTTATTCATTCACAAGCCACTCCTCCTGCTTGAAACTCTCCAATAAAGGTTTTAAGCTGAATTATGAAGCCGTTGTCAGTCACCACTCTTGAAATCACTGTTCAGATCAATCCTGTAAGGGACACATTAATTCAGTCTTAAGTTCCATTAACAAGAACCCCTTACCTATCAAAATTTCAAGAGCCAATAGCTGAGTGGGAACTTGTTTTCAATAGTTAATAGACTGGAAAAGCTTTATTGCTGGAAGCTTTATTACTATGAGAACTGAACCTTTTAAACCAGGTAGATGAATAGTTGATAGTCTCATACAGAAAATGATCTAAAATGCAGTTACATTAAAAATGAGCTTTCCGAGGGCTGGAAAGATGGCTTGGTGGTTAACAGCACTTGCTGAGGATCCAGGTTTTGGTTTCTAGAACATATATATGATAGTTAAGAACCACCCATAACTCTAGTTCCAGAGGATCTGATGCTCTCTTGTGGCTTCCCCAGGCATGGCACACATAGGCACAAACGTGTAGGCAAAACAGCCAGTCACAAAAAATACAAACAAATATAAATATCAGCTTTCCCCAAGATTCATCAGTTAGTTGCCATGGCTAAGGATTTACTTCTATCATATTTATGTATTTGTGTGTGCACATACATACATACATGCACGTGAAGTCAGAGGACATCCTGCTGGATGGAGTCAGCTCTCTCCTACCACCAGTGGATTCTGTAAATGAAAAATCCTGGTACCTGGTTTGGTGGCAAGTGCCTTTATCCACTGAGCCATCTCGTTGACCAGAGATTTATATTTTGTAGTAATGTGCAAAGGGTTCTAGCTATTTGGTGAGTGCTAAAATTACTGCTGTGTGGCTATTATTCTTCAAACTCCCCAAGAAACTTATATACCTGTAACAGAAGCAAACTAATAGAACAAATGCTGTCTTTCCCAACAAAAATCTTTCCAACTCCCAACTCCAATACCTACAAGGGAACAAGCAATGGCCTTAAGAGTGCAACATTTTTCTTTTTTTTTTTTTTTTTTTTTTTGGTTTTTTCGAGACAGGGTTTCTCTGTATAGCCCTGGCTGTCCTGGAACTCACTTTGTAGACCAGGCTGGCCTTGAACTCACAGAAATTCGCCTGACTCTGCCTCCCGAGTGCTGGGATTAGTGCTGGGATTAAAGGCGTGCGCCACCACACCCGGCTAACATTTTTCTGTGGGGCATGACGATACACGTCCACAGTCCCTGCACTACTGCTATGGTGGATCACGTGAGATCAGCAGGTGGGAGACAAGACTCCCATCTCAAAACACTTTTTGACTCCCTTCTCATTTTAAAATTAAGATTACCAATTTCCAATTACCTGTAGGAAAATGCTCAGGGGGAAAAGCTGATAGTATGCTTCAGAAATATGCTAAAATTGTTATAGCTTAAGTCAGAACACAATGACATTAAGAGTGTTTAAAATACGAAGTTGTAAACACCTACACTATAAAACTGACTTTATCTTCTGTTCTTACATAGTAAATTTAAGAAAACTGTCAACAGAGTTGGGCATGGTAGCAAACACCTTTCATCTCAGTCCTCAGGAAGCACAGGGCGGCAGAGCTGTAAGTTCAAAGCCAGCCTATGACCTTATCTCAAAAAACCAAAACAGTAAATGAAACGAAGAAACCTGATGGTTTGGAATAGCCAGATCCCTTTTTATCAGTTACTAGAAAGAGTGACTTGTGGTCACTCTTGGCGAAGTTGAATAATTTCAAAGTAAAACTATGAAGGATAGAGTGCTGTGGGAAGCTGTACCGCTGATCTTGTTTTGTTAAGTTTACCTTTAGAATATCTAAACTCATAGATGCTTTTTCCCTTCTCTTTGTAGTTCAAGTACGCTTACAAGACCGATGGCATTACAGTGGTATAAATATGAAGGACTACTGAAGAAACTGAAGTACTTTTTCCTTTATAACTCTAGTAAAGACTACTGTTTTGTTTTGTTTTTTGAAAAAAGCCCGCCCTTTGTTGTTGGTTTTAGTTTTGAGCTGGGCTATCATCTTGCCCATGCTAGCATTGAATCTGATGCACAGCCGGGGTGCGCCGTGATGTCCTGCTGTCTGCCTCAGCCTCTCAGGTACGGGATTTCAGGCACTCCCACTACATCCAGTTTACAAGGCGGGTTCACAGCGGCTACAGGAACACATCTGCTTTCTCTGATGGGAGAAGGCGAGTAAGTCACATGTCCTGTAACATCATTATGGGTCAAAATCCTGGTGACAAAGGTCCCATATATACTGACTTTGATTGATAGCTGAAAGTTGTTTTATTGTATTTATATTTTCATTTAGTTACTGCCAGTAAATTAGAAGTTTTTTACATGTATGTTTTGATATGTGGCTTTTGGGGATCCTGTGTTCAATAAAAAGGTTTTTCTTTTTAAAGGAACATTTTAGATTATTTTCCCTTCTGAGTATCTCTTCTACCTTCTCCTTCTTTACATACAGAACAAAACCACACCGTCATGCACCGTCATGCCTCAAACTACTTTTTATTTGCAACTACATGATTTCACACAATTCTTCTAAATAATGACATAAAATAGATGTCCTTCTGTATAAATAACTTATATACTCTCCATAAAGTAAATGCTCAAAGGTGCTAGAACACATCGCCCACTCCTACAGTGTTTTTGTATCCAACAGAGTCAATGCACAATATATAAATACTCAAGTCCAATATTAAAAACTCAGGCACTTGACTAACTTTAATAAAGTTTCTCAAACTATATCAATATATCTAAAGTGCATATATATATACTTTAAGAAAGATTATTCTCAATAGCTTTTCTATAAAAATAAGTCTGATGGTTTTGCCCATGTAACTTCACTACAAGTATGAACTCTTAGTATATAGGAAGGTATGTCTTCCTTTCTAGCAACATGACATCAACACAATCAATGAGCTAGTGAGGTGCTAACATGTGAGGATTAATCCAGTGATTTCGGTCACAATGCATTCCTGGAGGAGGTACCCATGTCACTGGAATTGGGCGGAATGGTTTATTCTTCCTTCCTGGATTTGGATAAGCAAATGGAACAGGAGGAGGGTAGTGAGTTTGATGGCCACTCCCTCGGTACATTCCTGGCTTTTTTCTGGGCAAAGGGTGCCACATTGGAAGAGGTGGGAATATCAGTTCTGAAATCTGTAGGAAGAGAAAGCATTAAGTAAATTAGGAGGAAAACAATGTCTGACTTGTCAGTAAAGACTAAATAGTTCCAGGCCACTTACTAAACACAACCTACCACTTACCCCAAGAGTGGGGTACATTTTAAACACCTTAAACATCCCACTAATATCTCCCATGTTCTTTCTGAATGAAGAAAAAAGACTAATGAAAACATTCTTACAAGCTTTTAGGATGCAAACACAGAATGATAGTTACTCCTGAGCACACAACAGGTTGTAGGGCAATAGGCATGTTTCTAGTTAATTAAGCAAGAAGTCATGCAGGGAGCTCTGAAGCACACATTTTCACATCCCAGCCACGGTCTACTAAAAAATAGTGAAGTGTGAGGAACAGAGGCCAAGTATTTTGACAAAACTTTCCAGATCATTCTGCTGTAGCCTGTTCAATATTTGGGCTCAACATTCTTAAAAATATGCTGCAAGTCAGGTAGGTGACATCAAGTTCACATTATTTAAATTCTCATCAGCAATTTTCAAATTCTTTGCCTGGAACACTGCACCCTAAGAGTTTCAGATTATCTGGTTCTAAACTGCCCTTCCAAGTGTGGGATGTTTTCTTTAATAGTTAAGATTCTGTAGTGCATTTAATGCAGATGGTGCAATGACATGAACCAATTTTATATTTTGAAAAAGAGGTTCTGTGTTTGTGCCTGTGAGCACACCTATACACACTGAACGTTTTTACATTTGGCTGACAAGACCCTTATTTCCCTTTTCTTACTAGGTAGGACTGGCACGGGAACTAGATCAGCTGGAGAACGCAAGTGTGTTTGTTGTAAAATGCTGTAATGACTAATTTTGTGTCAACTTGACACAAGCTGGAGTTATCACAGAGAAAGGAGCTTCAGTTGGGGAAATGCCTCCATGAGATCCAGCTGCAGGGCATTTTCTCAATTAGTGATCAAGGGGGAGAGGCCCCTTGTGGGTGGGACCATCTCTGGGCTGGTAGTCTTGGTTCTATAAGAGAGCAAG
>NC_034601.1:70243599-70292433 GCF_900095145.1 Mus pahari
AAAATTAACCTAAAGCTATAAATGAAGTAATAAAAGACTTAAAAAGTTACTGATGTTTTTGTTTTTTTAAATAAAAGGATATTTTTCAATAATCAGGACTTTTTATTATGACCTCTCTTTTTTGGAGGACAGCATATTTCTTTCCAAAATATACTTATCCTAGTCACTGAAGTAGAGTACATTTTTGATAAAATGACCCAGAATGCCCATTTGCATCTCTGATACAGCAGCTTTCCAGTAGTGGGTGTGTAAAGGAAGAGCTGAGGCATAAAATATTCCCGCATCTTGGGCAGTACAACTGACTAGCTGGAGAAGCCGGTCGAAGCACTGTCCTCCTGTGGTCTTCACATGCAGAGTGACAGGCCGTGGCAGGTCTTACCTGGTACACCGGGCTTGGTGTTGCAGCCACTGAGGTGGGTTTCACTTCCACTTCCTTGCTTGTGTCTTCATCTGAGGAAGAGGACCCTGAGTGATAATCAGAGGTCACCTTATCAAGAGCCCTGCTAACTTTCTTGGAGATCTCATCCTTGTTCTCATCCTCATTTTCAAAGCTGGCAACAATGAATGCATTGTTTTTCTCTCCATACCTAGGTATACATAAAAAACTTACTAATCATATAAAAAGCAAGAAATGTTCATAAAAACAATTAAACAGGTCTGGTCATTCCAGTATTCCGAGGTAATAAAGGAACCAGCCCAGAACTGGACTGTGCACATTTAATATCCAAAGCGCAAGCAGGGTGTAATTTTCTGTCTACCCTACTGAAGTATAAATGAAAGAGGCTACTTTCTTCTCTACTGACATCAAACAAAAAATTGTTGGAAACATCACAAGGAATCCATATTTTGATTATATTTACTAGGTATTATTGATATTTTCTTTAAGATTTTTCTAATGTATTTCTAAATGGCCACTGTACAAAATCAACTAGAAATATCTTATATTTTTTATTTTGACAGGGCCTATGTTTTTTATAGCTATAGACTAAAGATTTCTGACAATTAGTAAGATTAAAGGGAAAATGATGAGGATGATGCAGGGGTTTGCTTGAACTGTATTACATTCTATTACATTACTGACATTTTCATGAGTGTTCAAACTAGTGTGACCAAATGCAAACCCCCTCATCTCCTAGGCCTTAGTTTCCTATCCAGTGGAAAGGAATCCAGATGTGCTTTTAACTTCACAGCCTCCTCTCCAGCTCAATCTAGTAATTCTTAAAATGCCTAGCAGTTTGAGTTATTCATAACAGAATATATGTAGTATATCTTCATTTTTGCCTACTAATGGAATAAAATTCAAAGAAAGCAGAAAGGCAAGGAACTTCCTGGAAAACAACTACTGTCTTTGTAGAAATAGACATGAAAAACAAAGGCAGGTGTGTGGTAACTGAAGGGCCTGCTGTAGTTACTCAGATCTCTCTGACAACCAGTTAATTTGCACATCTTTGCCTCTGTGGTACTTTGGAATGAGGGCTTCATGCTAAATAAAACCACTGAGTGTATTACTTTAATATTAAGAATATACAGTTAACTCCTTATAAGAATTAATGGACTAATTTTACACTTTCCATTCCCAATGATGGGTTGCTAAAACATCAAGGATAAGTTAGTTACTTGAAACAAATCTATGTTCTTTTAACAGAAAATAAGATTGCAGACATTACAAAAAGTTGTAAAAGAATACTGAATCAATTAAATTCTCAATTAAGTAATCAATTAAGCTATTTTTAGACTTTCTCATCATAGGAAAAAGATCTATCATTGTTTTCAAATATTTTACCATGTGATAACCTACTAAGCTCTATGTTAATTCTGTTACTCTCTATGGCAAGGAAGAATGTTTCATCTAAATACATCTTAATTTTTACTATAGCATCTTGGTCTCAAGTATAGCAATGGATATTTTTTTCAAGTTTATTTTTAGTTTCAGTGATGCTTGTATGTGTGGGTATGAATGTTCTGAGGCGTTACCTTTCCAGAGGCATTCCATCCTCTGGAGCTTGAGTTAGGTGCCTGGTCGTGAGCTCCCCTACATGGACGCTAGGAACATTAAGTCCTCTGGAAAGGCAGTCCATGCCCTTAACTACCTTCAGCCCCAGGTTACTGTTTTCAAAGGCAGCTGTGTTTCCACTATGTATCTACTACATCAGCACTGTTCTAATTTCCAGAATATTCATTTTCCCAGTTTGGGTTCAAAAACATGTTATCTCAGTGCCCTCTGTTAACCTTCATAAAGCATGCAGCTAAATTGTTCTTTGGAAGCTGTATTGTTCTTATCAGGGTGTATACACTACAATGTTAAGCTAATTTGTATTAGCCATTACAAAAAAAAAAGCAGTAACATAGCAGGCATGGTGGTACATATATGTGCCTTTAATTACAGAGGTAGAGGCATGTTGGTTGCTAAGGCGGTAAAAGTGTGCTGGTTGTTGCTAAGAGCTTGAGACTATCCTGATCTACATAGAGTAGATATAGATGTGTGGCCTTATCTCAGAAGGACAACAAAAAAAATCCCAAACCCAACAAAAACATCTTTACAGTGGTCAGGTGGGGGAAAAGTCATGATCATATACAGCCCTATTTGTAGGAACTGAGTGTGAAGATTTTCATATATTACTAATGAAATCACAGCTGGTTTTTATTATCTGGCATGATTAAGAATGAACTATCTAGTTAAGTAGAATACCCATACAACCAAAGCTTTCATTTTTAGGTACCAAACTTTAAATACCTAAAAAAAGTATGTTCAAGCTATGGCTACTGTATTGTATAGTAGTGTAGACAAAGAAGTCAGTAATGGCTGTTCTTTGCCTCACAGATCACAGAGCTTACATAGTGCTTTGAGAAGAGGTTGCCAACAGTACAATCTGGTACAGAACAGCGAGATCTGATCATTCCAATGGAAACCGTTTATAAGGCGCCCTGTAAGAATTGCATCCTAGAGGCAGGTAGATCTCAGTCAGGTTGAGGCCAGTCTGCACAGTGAATTTCAGCATAGCCATGTCAATACAGGTCTTGACTTTCAGGGAAAAAGGGGAAGTAGAAGAAATGCACAGGTAGGAGAAATGGTTCAACAATTAAGATAATTTAATTGTGTTCTTCTAGAGAACACAGGTTCAATTCCCAGCAGCCATGGGCTTACAATCATCTGTAACTCTAGTTAAAGGTCCTACTGCCCTATTCTGGCCTTCTCAGGCACCAGATATGCAGAGCACTCACAGACATACATTCAGGCACAACATGCATACACGATGCATCTTGTGTGAGAATTATGTCTACTATTAAGGATATGTAGATCTTCATGGAAAGAAACTGAAGGAGATAATGTAAGCAGTTAAGACAGTCCAAACAATGGGGTTCACGTCAGATACATACAAGGAACCTTACACTAAAGTTTGTAATAAATTTTGTAAGATCATTGCTAGTAAAAGATTCATAAAGAAAAGGGACTTTCTTTCCTGTTCTCGATGGAGAGGCCAAGAGACTTGCACCCTCAAAACAAGAAGAAACTCCCCATGGGCGCCAGCATAGGAAATGTGCAAGTCCATGCTACTAGTTTATCCTGTTTCTTCTTCCGGGAGAAACCATCTTCCCTGCCTTGTCACCAGTGACCTTCACACAGCAACTCAAGTGATGTCTACACAGTCGTCGTCTTCTCTTGTGTCACCTACAACTCTATGTTATAGATATTTCTATGAAGGCACAAATAATACCATGTTGTAATTTGCTTACTATTTCTTCTCTCTTATTACCCTGTGAGCTACCTAAAGAATGTTGATCTAATTTTTGAAAACTCCACAAATGCCTAGTTTACATAATGCTTTTATTGAAAGTTTAAATAGATTTCACATCTAACTCTTTTAAAGTTGTTGGAGACAGACGCAATTCCTATGATGAGAACAGCATCTTTAAAATGCTGCTAAGCTACCTGAACAGTTGGAGACAACTAAAGGTCACACTGCTGCTTTACTTGGACTCAGAGGAAAGGATGTGTCACATGAATGAAGCATGGGGGCAAGGTACATACTTTCTACCCTCTACCTCTTCTTGGTACATAGTAAAATCCTCTGCAACACTCTAGGAACCCTTTTCTGAGTTCTTCATGGTAAGAGGGTAATTTCATAAACATTTTCTGACAACACCGACAAGACCCAGGGAGATCACATGAGAAAATGTAGTGAAAAATCAGCTCAACTGCTAAACATGAAGACCCACCGGCAGCACACCTCACACGGATCCACCCAGAGCGTAAGTTCCTTAGGCAAGCCCAGGTCGCTGTACAAGACGCAGCTGTTCTCACAGGCTTTCAGGACATCGGGATCAACTCTCTGAAACTTATTGACACGAATGCATCTATAACAAAACAGTTAGATTAATAGCTATAATTGAATCCCAATCATAAAATCTTACCAATCAATATATGTGAAAGTGAGCAATAAAATACCCTGATAGAGAACCGGGAGATTCCTAAGTGTAAACTTCAGACAAGAAGGCAACCTGCCTAACAAAAACAGAAGAAAGATAACCTGTATGAGCCCAGAGGAATCACCGGTCTCCTCATTTATCAGAGACCACCAAACTGCACATATAACATCAAATAAGCACAGAGACCAAATGGTTACTTAGAATTCTTGACAAGTTTTGGAGGGCTGGGGGAATAGGAGTCGAATGTGTCCCAGGATGACCTCAAGCTATGGAGCTGAGGATGCTACTGCGACTTGTGATACTCATGCTTCTACCTCGCAAGTGCTCGGATTAAAGGTGCAAACCCTCATACTTGGTTTATTGCAACGCTGGAGATTCAACCCTAGGCTTCATGTGTATTAGGCAAATACTGCATCAACTGAGCTACAGTCCCCAGCCCTAACATCAAGTTTTGTAGACTAATTGATAAAATCTGAAACTAAGACCAGTGCCTCAAATATTACTAGAATTTTTTGTGACAAGTTTTATTGCCACTAACATGTTTTTACATTCTGGTAATAAAGTTGAATCTTAGAGGAGACAGCTTTTAATTCATCTATAGCTGTTTCAAAACTAAGGAATTCAATGACCATGCACATAGCATTCTCATAACTAAAATGTAATCCTGGAACATTGCTTCATTTGATGTACCAGTGTTATTTATACAGGACTTTCTTTTACCTAAGTTGCAAAATAAGAAAGAAAAAAATTTAAACTAACAAAGCCTCTTTCAAGTTAACTTAAGAAATGCCTGTCCAACCAATGGAATGTAGACTATATAAGGTCAGCAGCTGTAGGCAACACCATACTCACTGTCTAACCTGTTGCCCCCTTGTATTATATTCAAAAATTTTCTCCAAGTGAATAAATAGTAGCATGAAGGCAAAAATGCACCTCCAGACATGCACTCTGCTTAAGTAGAAAAACAGTAGCTACAATGGAAAGTATGCAGTATATTTACTGCTTTCAATCAAGACTCAACCAGGATAATCCGACATTATAACTACTTATGGAATTTACTGTCTGAGCTTAAACTGTTTCATTTCTCTTCCATATCTGAAGATATAAATATTGATATACAAGTCAACTGGAAATACTATCCACTATAATGTGCTATTTAGGGTATAGTGGATATAGCTCAGTGTACAGCAACTGCCTTGAGTTTCAATGTTCCCAGACTCAATCTCAAGCACCCATAACAACAATGATAATCTAACCAAAAGACTTTTCAACCAGTGTTTCAATTACTGGTATAGTACTAATGTGATATTTAGCTTGCAAAGTTAATTGTTTCATTACCCGATTTTAATCTTCACTGAAAAAAGATCTTGTTAAAACAACTAGTAACGCTTCTAAAATATAGTAATTCTTTTCCATCATATACTATGCAATAGACAGTATCCTATTAACTCCTTTTTAAAATTTCATAGCTAGATATCATTTTCACTTTGTAAGGAGAAAAAAAAAAGAAGCAGTTTGAGGAATTTGCCCAACATCATACACCAGTGAATTTAGACTGCAAATCCAGGACACCAACTTCAAATTTCATATATAGCTTAGAAGTAACGTGTCTAATGTATCTGACCAACATTAGATCTACAGCATACAAAACCCTCTCTTCCCAAAGCTCAACCACAGTTCCCTACCACTTCCTAATGGTACCACTAAAACTAGCAAACTCAGAGTAAAAAATTCTTTTATTATATATAAGATGTTGCTTGATCCTTTGACTGGCATTCTTCATGTATTATACGTCGTATTTGCCACAAGAGTGATGAAGATGCTAAGTTTTTAAATGTAACTTATTTTTACTGTTTCTTTAAAATCCTAATACTGAAACTACTTTTCTATTAACTGTTCTTCAAATGCAAGATTATTATAAAAGTTGCATGAATAGAGTATATTATTTAATACTGATAGTTCTTTTAATTTTTTTTGCAATTATAGCATGTCAGACTTCTGTATTCATCCATATTTATCTGCATTTCTTATTGTTTCCAGATAAGATTCTAAGACATAATGTTCAAAATGAGTATTTTCACAGATCTTATTTGCCAAACTGTCTTTTATAAATATCACATTTGCATAAAATGTAGAAAACATTTTAAACTTATATTCACTTTTCCCACTGTACCATGAAGTCTAATAGTTTTTTTAAAAACCTATTTTAAAAAGCTTCAAAATGACTCAGTGATACTTCTGATCACATGCCAAGCCAGTCGCCTTTGAGTTTTTCTCAAGTTTTTAGCATTAATGGAGATGAAATGGTATGCTCTCTGACCTTGCTGTATTTACTTGACAGTGCTTCCAGTTTTCAGCAGCTTGGCACTTACAAAAGTACCCACCCACCATCAATTAGACATATGTAAAAAGTCTCAATAACTTACAAAAGCTGTTCACTATCAGAAAAAAAGACAATCAAATGAGAAACTAAAAAATTACTTGAGACTATATTAACAGCTACATACCAACTTATATTCCTAATATTAACCACCTTACTAGGAAATTTTGGGTAAAAACTATGAAAAAATACAAACGTTATCAGAATAGTACACTATACTCAACTGGCTTTAAGCAAATGAGAAATAACAAAACTGAATTTGCAATCCAGTCTTAAATTTCTCAAATAGTCCTATACTTTTAAATGTTAAAACAAAGATCTTTTGGGGGCTGGTGAGATGGCTCAGTGGGTAAGAGCACTCGACTGTTCTTCCGAAGGTCCCCAGTTCAAATCCCAGCAACCACATGGTGGCTCATAACCATCTGTAACAAGATCTGATGCCCTCTTCTGGAGTGTCTGAAGATAGCTACAGTGTACTTACATATAATAAATAAATAAATCTTAAAAAAACAAAAAACAAAAAACAAAGATCTTTTACAACAACAGCGCATCTAAGTATTGGTTTATGGAACAAAAAGCAGGGATAACAACATGCTCAAATAAAGGGGAATTTTTGTAGTTGTCACAAGTTAACCAATGTTTCAGTTTAACTATGGAGGCACGCCCAAAATCCCCATTGTGGTATGACAGCTAGTTTTAGGAAATGACCTATTTGCCTTCTCAACAGCTACATCTGTACCAAAGTGAGCATGTCAGGGCAGGTTCTTCTTATACAGCTTAAATATGTGACTCTTCTTTATTTTAACTTACAAATCAAAATACAAGTCAATGGCAAGTAAGTACTCTCCTCCTCCTCCTCCTCCTCCTCAGTGCAGAGACTATGGTGAGCACAAGCTCATGGAATTCGGGAACCATTCAAGACCCGATTTAACATCCCCAACCCAGGACTTACCACTGGAGGTACACAGCTGAGTTACCTTCAACTGGCTTATACCATAATATAATATTGTATTCAGAATGTAAGTCAGATCATCACCACGAAGGCCAAGGACACGCTAGGTTGAAGACAGTCTTTCTACAGTGCCCTAGCTGTCATGGAACTTACTACATAAACTAGGCTACCCTCAAAAATGACAGAAATCCCCCAGCCTCTACACCCAGAGTGCTAGAATTTAAGGCAGATGCCACTCTGCCTGCCTTTGCCTGGTTATCTTAATTTACCATTTTCTCTTCTTTTTGGTTTTTCAAGACAGTTTCTCTATGTGGTCCTGGCTGTCCTGGAACTTGATCTAAAGGCCAGTCCAGTCTCAAACTCAGAGATCTGCCTGCATGGGATTAAGGCGGTCTGTGTCACCAGTGCCCTCTTCAAAAAATAAAATATAATAACAATAACAACAACAGTAATAAAAAGTGCAGTATATACATTACCTTTAGATACAAAAACGAACTACTTTCTCTCAACTCTTAATCGCCATGCTCTTTTCCCGGAGAGATTAGGGTCCTCTAGATTTGTGAAGAACCTTAAGCACTCAGGATAATAGCAAATCTACTCAAGCAGGGGCCAAATTACTCACAAGAACCTAACTGCTGACCACAGCTCTGGCCTCCCAAGGCTAAACAGTAGGACTCATCAACAAATACGCATACTTTAAAATGAGCAACAACAAAATACCAGGACACCCCAGAGTTTTGTGTTTTTCAGATAAAAATCTTAGTAGGTGATTTCTAAATATCCTCCAGCCCTCTGGCCTTGTAGTCATTACACAAACTGATCTTCATTTAGTCCAATTCAACCATCTTATCGAATGCCTTACCTGTAGGCCTGTCCTTTTGATGGTTTTTCTGGATACCAGTGATTTTTATATTTCTCTTGAAGTATTTGAGTTAATTTCTCAGCAAACCTTTCAACTGCTTCTTTTTTCAACTTGTCATGCTTTCGAACCAGTCTTGTGAAAAAGAAGACAACTGCCGCAATTTCGTTCTTCATTTTTCCCTGTAAAGATAAATGTTTTCTTAGAAACAAAACACAAATTAATCCAAACAACAGCAACTACACACACACACACACACACACACACACAAATTTCTGTAAAATATGCCCCTACACAGCTTTCCCTTTCAATTTGCCTGGTCTTTCCTTGCCAGTAATCATTACTAATGGTTTGTAGTCCTCAGAGACCTATTAGGAAATACTCCTGGGATTCTTATTACTTAGTTTTAAGTAGTAGTTCAGTGAAGAACACATCATATTGCTTCTGACAACTGAAATAAATTCAGATACAAATAAAAAAGAATCTTAATAAATATTACACTAAATGAATCAAATTCTAAGTAAAATGTAAAGTTCTGTGAAAGGGCCTGAAACTTAAAACAGAAGAGTCTAGCACTAGGGGCTGAAGAGAAAGCTCCATGTCCTCCTCCTGCAGAGGAGTTGGGTTTAGTTCCCCAAATCCACACGATAGTTAAGAAGCACCTGCAACTGTAGTTCCAGAGGACTCTCTTCTGACCTCTGAGGGCACCAGGCACACATGTGGCAGCCATACATACATGCAGGCAAAGCATTCATACACTTAAAAAGTAAAAAAATAAATCAGGTACTGTAGCTCCATTTTGGAGTTTTGTAGCCCTCCCCCCAAAAAGAGCTAAACAGCTATGACATTTCCAGTAATTCTATCAGTTATGAGCCCAAGAAATCTAAAATATATGTCCACAAGAAAGAAAGAAAGAAAGAGAGAGAGAGAGAGAGAGAGAGAGAGAGAGAGAGAAAGAAAGAATGGACGAATGAACGAATGAACGAAAGAACGAACATATGTCCTTGGCAACATTCACGACAAAGTAGAAATACTCCAACTATCCCCCAAATGCTGACTGGACACCAAGTATGGCTTACATTTACAACAGAACTGGCGATTATAAGAAATGAAGCACTAACCCGTGCTTCAACACAGCAAGCAGAGGTAACAAACAATACCACACTGAAATCCCCGCCATGTATACTACTGTCCAGAGCAGGTAAGTCTATACAGGTAGAACAGACTGGGTGGCCTAAAGGCAGGAGCAGCAGAGGAACCAGAGGGAAGATTCTAGGGAGTCCAAGGTTCTTTTTCTTTTTCTTTTTTTTCAAGGTTCTTTTTCTGCTGTGATAAAACTATTACTCTTGAATAAAATTGTTACGCATTGAAAGTTTTTCAGCATTGAACCTTTTTATACATATTCTTTCAGGTATAGGCATATTTTCCTAAAAAGCTAAGACAAAAAATAGTGAGCATTAAAGTACATTAAGCAGAACATCAATTCAGGATCACTCACAGAAAAATTAAATGAAATAATCAGTTACATTTTGGAGCTGCATCAAAGGACTCTTAAAATAGAAAATCTGATTGATCATTGATTAATCCAGAAAGGCTGTTCAGGCGTTCTTTTACACACACACACATATATATGTATGTTTTGAGATGAGCTCATTCATTTGGCTGAATGGAACTTGGAGATATTCTGATCCAACATTTACAAAGTAACGTCATCTTTCTGGGCGCCAATGTCAGGCCCTACTGTATTGATTATACCAGTGAACTAGCTTAACAGCAGTCTGGTCTTACAAATTGAAAAAAAAAAAAAAAAACACTGGTTTTTAAAGGTTTCTTTTCTCACACTGCTCTTTTAAATTTCTTGTCTAATGTGATTTTTTTTTTACTCTGCCTGCAAATGCAAACAAGGGTCCTCAGAGTGAAAGAAATTCTATATAGTATCTGAGACTTGTCCTGGCAGCCCCCACTCACTCCAATCCTAGATGGAAGATACCCAAATCTTCCTCTTGGACTCTTAGAATGCCAAATACACCCTCTACTGCTATGGTCAACCGGAGGATAGAATTCTCACAGACCAGTAGTGGGCACATAGAACTTCAGTCTACTACAATTGCTGTGCCACCTCCCTCCTCCTGCACAGCATGAGGCCCCTTCCACTTTCGGAAGCTTTATTTATACTTCACGTATATAGCACCTTGTGATGGATCAGCAAACCCACTGACACTGAACACACAACTTGGGCGAGTATGTCGCAGACGGAGCTGCATACGCTCCACTCCGAACAAGATAGAAGACTCACACTAGAGAAACAAACTGATTCCTAGATCACTCTAATTCACCAACTGGGCCAGTACGCGCTACCTAACAGGTTTTTTTTTTTTGGGGGGGGGGGTGCTTTTGTTTGCTCAATTTCATATAAAAAAAATAAAAATAAAAGGAAGGAAAGGACCACTTAGCGGTTGCTTTTTGGTTTGTAACAGAAGATGAGTCATACGGACTTATTTTTCTGTTTGAAGGAATGGAATAGCTGAAGAATTAACCCCCTCTTATCAGTGTTCCAGAAGTACCAAAGGCAGAAGAGAAAGGTCTGAAGCTCGGGGGAGGGGGAGGGGATGGCTGAACACCACGGGGGACTGGGGATGGGGGATTAGACCTTAGGCGCCTAGTGCCACCCACGCTGCCCCCAAAGCTCCCATTTTAAACACCGCTTGGTGACGTCACCCCAGGACGTCGTCACCGCGGCGGCTGCTCCTCAAGTTCTACTTTGTTCCACGAGCCCGGCCTTCTAGGAGTTTCTAACTTTGCAGTCTGCCCACCCCACCACCCCCCAACCCCTCCCCAGTAACGAAAAAGCCACTCGCAGTTTCTAGAAACCACAACTTCTCCAGGTGGACGCTGCCGAGGTGGAGGGGGCGGCAAGCGTGGTCGCGCCGAGCGGCCCTGACCGCCCCGGGCGGCTTTGGCCAGCGGGATCCAGATGCAGCCGGATCGGGGTCCCCCACAGCCCCGCGCGGGTGGAGCGAGCCCCCCACGCGCTCCGAGTGGACGGCCTGCGCGCCGCGTCTAACCTGTGCAAACAAACCGGCTTGCCCCTGCCCGCCCGCCCGGGCCGCTGTCGCCTCCTCGGGGGCGGCAGGCGACGTGGCACGCGCCCGAGGAGGCGTCCCACCCCACCGAGGACCCGCCACCGCCAAGCCGCGCCGCGCATCCCTCGGCCGCTTCGCTTTCGACGTGGCGGCGGGCGCGTCGCAACCTCCCTCCGCCGCGATGCCCCGGGGGCCCCCGCCGCGTCCCCTTATGCCAGGCCCGCTCTCCTCACGGCCACCGCGTCCCCGTCTCCGACCCCCGGCCCGCTCTCCTCACCGCCGCCGCCGCCGCTCTGGGGGCTGCACCCTCGCCGGCTGCGACCGCGTCCCGTGGCCGGGGAGTCGAGCGCGAGCGCCGCGAGGCTCGTCCGGCGAGCGCAGCTCCTGCGTCGTCGGACCGCCGCCGCCGAGCGCGCGCCGACCAGACTGGCGGGCGGCGGAGCGCGCGGCCGAGAGGGCGAGCGCAGTCCCGACGCGGCGCACGGGGGGGCTCGAGGCCCGGAAGAAGGGAGGGGCGATGGCTGGGAGAGGCCCGGCGCCGCGAGGAACCAATCCGCGCAGCCTGGGGGCGGGGCTTCCCTCGGACCCGCCTCCCTCTCTGCCGGTGCGCGTGGCCGGCCGCCTCCGGCCGCGCGCCGAGCCTGGGCTCCGACGGCTGTGCTGGCACGAGGTCGCAAGGCCTCCTGCGCGAGCCCCGAGGGCCTTGCCTCCCTCGGTGGGGTGGGCAGGACGCTTCCTCTCGGCTCTTGGGCCACTCCTCCTCACGCGGGGCTCTCTCCCTTGGATCGGCCCGCCTCTCTGCTGCCTGAGGGCAAGTTCAATCCGGATCCTGCTTCGATGGGCTCTCCCCCTCCAACCCTCCTCCGCACGAAGCAGCCTAGGAGGGGAGCTTGGCACTGAGGGCTTGCCAAGTCCCTCCGGTCGTGAGGTCACTAGCTGCCTCCCTAGATGGCTTGGGTAAAACTCTTACCTGGACACATGGCTGGCAGAGCTCGTGTCTCCATGTGACCGTGGCAGCCTCCTGTTGAGTACGGGGTGTCTTTGCCAGCCCTGATGGCCCAGTGGATGAGTGGAGTGGCCAGGTTTTGTATTTCTCAGACACTTCTAACTCAAGGGCTTCCCAGGAAAAAAAAAAAAAAAAGAAAAGCTTTTAAGCCTTGACTAAACACATAAGAAAAGGGAAGATAAACTTTCCGAAGAAAGGGACTTCTTTCTGTCCCTTAGGCTGAACTGGCAGCTAGGTGTTAGTGTTGTGAAAGCATATGATAAGTCAGACAGGCCAGAAAAACACAAGACACTCACTAAACGAGAATTTAAAAATGCAGATTACCCAAGAACTAATTGTTAAAGCTTTATTTAGACTATGTTGGTGATTATACCCTTGTGAGCCTCAAAAATAGTATTTTTTTTTTTTTTACCAGAAGTATGCAACCCTCAAACCATTATAAAACTAGTGTTTTTATTTTGTGAGAAGCATTTCTACTATTGTGAAACTAAAGCTGTATCTCCATTTAAAGGGGGTGCTGTTATATACATCCGTGGGACTATTCCCGGAGATGTGCTTTCGTTTAAAACAAATAATCACATTGATGATGTTTTACTGCTGTAGGCGTTTAACTCTACAGTTTCATAAAATAGGTAATCACAAATTTTTAACTGCCAGGAAATTTCAAAATCTCATGACTAATGTTCTATGTAATTTTTTTCTTTGTTTGCTTTTTTGAGGCAGGGTTTCTCTGTGTAACCCTGATTGTCCTGGAATTCACTCTGTAGATCAGTCTGGCCTCCAAACTTATTGAAATCCGCCTGCCTCTGCCTTCCAAGTACTGGGATTAAAAGCGTGTGCCTCCACTACGCTGCAATGGCTCAGTGAACTAAGATGGCTCCTATGCCCAGTTAGGATCCCTGTGATAATAATGAATCATTATTAATCTATCTGTGGTTATATATAATACTGTGGTTCAGACAGCAGTACCCTAGCTAAAAAAAAACCAAACCAAAGGTGAAACCCTAAAATCTCACACATTCAGTAGGACTGCACAAATCTGAAACGACTCTGTCCTCTCTCATTGACTTTGCTCCCACATTGTAACTCCTTTCCTGCTTTTCGTAACTTGTCCGTGGAGGCTGTCAAGACGGCTCAGTGGTTAAGAGCAATTTTTCCTTTCTGACGGGAAGGTGGTTCTTTGGCTGTTGGCTTTCTTCGGCAGGACTCACCTATTTTCCAATTCATGAAAGAGTCTGAGTTTTCTTAGTGAGTTTAGCTTACATGTACATATCATGCATGCATACATGCATACATATAAAGAAAGAGGGGAGAGAGGAGCTTTAAGAATTGGTGTGAGTGGTTATGGCACATGGAAAATTCAAGAGCTATAAGGCCATCATTCTGAAAGTCATCAATAATTGAAATTAGCATTTGAGTCTGAAATTTATATCTAGGATTTCTATTTTAAGGCCTTAAGGCACAATTTCCTTTTTTGATTTTTTTATTAATTATTTTATTTGCATTTCAACTGTTGTCCCCCTTCCCAGTCTCCCCTCGTCAAACCCCTTCCCTATTCTCCCTCCCCTTTGCCTCTAAGAGGGCGCTCCCCTGCCCTAAAATCTCACACATTCAGTAGGACTGCACACCCACTCCCAGCTAACCCCTCCAGCATCCCTCTTAGATGGGGAACAAGCCTCCACAGGACCAAGGGCCTCTCCTGCCATTGATGCTGGATAAGGCCATCCTCTGCGACATATTCGGCTGGAGCCACGGGTCCCTCTGTGTGTATTATTTGGTTAGGGGTTTAGTTCCTGGTAGCTCGGGGGCGGGGAGGGGCGTGGGTGGTCTGCTTAATTGACACTGTTGTTCTTTCTATAGGGTTGCAATCCCCTTCAGCTCCTGTGGTTCTCCTAACTCTTCCATTGGGATCCCTGGGCTCAGTACAATGGTCGGCTGTGAGGATCTACATCTGTCTTAGTCAGGTGCTGGTAGAACCTATCAGGGAACAGGCTCCTGTCTGCAAACACTTCTTGGGATCAGCAATAGTGTTGGAGTTTGGCGACTGTAGCTAGAATGGATCCTAAGGTGGGGCAGGCTCTGGAGACCTTTCCTACAGTCTCTGCTCCATTTTTGTCCCCGGGATTTCCTTTAGACAGGAACAATTCTGAGTTAAAAATTTTGAGATGGGTGGGTGGCACCATCCCTTCACTGGAGGACGTGTCTATCTACTGGAGGTGGTCTCTTCAGGTTTTATCTCCTCACTGTTGGGTATTTTGACCACTGGGTCCTGGGAGTTTCGCGCACCCTGGCTCTGAAACTTTCTAGTGGTTCCTGCCACCTCCGTTTCCCATCCCTCCCCCTCTGCTACTTATTTCTATGAGTTTTTCTGGATCTCTGGACTTCATTCCTGTCTCATCCCATACCTGATCCTGTCCCTCCTTTTTTCCCTCCCTCTCCTCTCCCACCGAGTTCCCCCTCCTTCTGCTTCCTGTGGTTATTTTGTTCCCCCTTCTAAGTGGGACTGAAGCATCCACACTTTGGCCTTCCTTCTTGTTAAGCTTCATGTGGTCTGTGAGTTGTATTGTGGGTATTCTGAGCTTTTGGGCTAATATCCACTCATCAGTGTGTACATACCATGCATGTCCTTTTGGATCTGGGTTATCTCACTCAGGATGATATTTTCTAGATTCATCCATTTGCCTAAGAACTTGATGAATTCATCATTTTTAATAGCTGAGTAATACTCCATTGTGTAAATATACCAAATTTTTTTGTATTCATTCTTCAGTTGGAAACATCTGGGATGTTTCCAGCTTCGTGGAGCATGTGTCCTTATTACCAGTTGGAAGATCTTCTGGGTATATGCCCAGGAGTGGTATAGCTGGGTTTTCAGGTAGAACTATTTCCAATTTTCTGAGGAACCTCCAGATTGATTTCCAGAGTGGTTGTACCAGCTTGCAATCCCACTAGGAGTGGCAGAATGTTCCTCTTTCTCCACATCCTTGCCAGCATCTGCTGTCACTTGAGTTTTTGATTTTAGCCATTCTGATTGGTGTGAGGTAGAATCTCAGGGCCATTTTGCTTTGCATTTCCCTGATGACTAAGGATGTTGAACATTTCTTTAAGTACTTCTCCTCGGCCACTGGAGATTCCTCAATTGAGAATTCTTTGTTTAGCTCTGTACCCTATCTTTTAATTAGGTTATTTGGCTCTCTGGAGTTTAACTTCTTGAGTTCTCTGTATATATTAGATATTCGTCCTCTATCAGATGTAGGATTGGTAAAGACCCCCCAAGATGGTGGTGGCTGTTTTATCCTATTGACAGTGTCCTTTCCTTTACAAAAACTGTTCAGTTTCATGAGGTCCAATTTGTCAATTGTTGATCTTAGAGCCTGAGCCTTTGGTGTTCTGTTCTGGAAATTTTTCTCTGTGCCAATGAGTTCAAGGCTCTTCCCCACTTTCTCTTCTATTAGATTCAGTGTATCTGGTTTATGTAGAGGTCCTTGATCCACTTGGACTTGAGCATTGCACAAGAAGATTAAAATGGATCAATTTGCATTCTTCTACATGAAGACCTTCAGGTAGACAGCACCATTTGAAAATGCTTTCTTTTTTCCTGTACGGTTTTGACTTCTTTGTCAAAGACCAAGTGACAATAGGTGTGTGGGTTCATTTCTGGGTCTTCAATTGTATTCCATTGTTCTACCTGCTTGTCTTTGTACCAATACTATGCGGTTTGGTTTTGTTTTGTTTTGTTTTGTTTTGTTTTGTTTTGTTTTTAATCGCCATTGATCTGTAGTAGAGCTTGAGGTCAGGGATGGTGATTGCCCCATAAGCAATTCTTTTATTGTTGAGAATTGTTATCGCAATGCTGGGGTTTTGGTTATTCCAGATGAATTTGAGAATTGCTCTTCCTATCTCTGTGAAGAATTGAGTTGGAATTTTGATGGGGATTGCATTGAACCTGTAGATTGCTTTTGGTAAGAGGACCATTTTTTCTGTTAACCCTACCAATCCATGAGTGTGGGAGATCCCTCCATCTTCTGAGATCTTCTTCGATTTCTTTCTTCAGAAACTTAAAGTTCTTGTCATAGAGCAGTTTCACTTGCTTGGTTAGAGTCACACCAAAGATATTTTATATTATTTGTGACTACTGTGAAGGGTGTTGTTTCCCTAATTTCCTTCTTAGCCCATTTATTCTTTGTGTAGAGAAGGCTACTGATTTGTTTGAGTTAATTTTATATCCAGCCACTTTGCTAAAGTTGTCTTTCAGGTGTAGAAGTTCTTTTGTAGAATTTTAGGGTCGCTTATGTATACTAACATATCATCTTCAAATAGTGATACTTTCACTTCTTCCTTTCCAATTTGTATCCACTTGATCTCCTTTTGTTGTCTAATTGCTCTGGCTAGGACTTCAAGAACTATATTGAATAGGTAGGGAGAGAGTGGGCAGCCTTATCTAGTCCCTGATTTTAGTGGGATTGCTTCAAGTTTCTCTCCATTTAACTTGATGTTGGCTATTGGTTTGTTGTATATTGCTTTTATTATGTTTAAGTATGTGCCTTGAATTCATGATCTTTAAAAGGTGTTTAGCATTAAGTGGTGTTGTGTTTGTTTTTCTCAGCATCTAATGAGATGATCATGAGACATTTTTCATTGAGTTTGTTTATATAGTGGATTATGTTGATGGATTTCTGTATATTGAACCATCCCTGCCTTCCTGGATGAAGCCTACTTGATTGTGGTGAATGATGGTTTTAATGTGTTCACTTTGTGAGAATTTTATTCAGTATTTTTGCATTGATATTCATAAGTGAGTTTGGTTTGAACTTCTCTTTGTTGGGTCTTGGTGTGGTTTCAATATCAGCATAACTGTGGCTTCCTAGAACGTATTAGGTAGTATTTCTTCTGTTTCTATTTTGTAGAATGGTTTGAGAAGTATTGGTATTAAGTCTTCTTTGAAGGTTCATTAGAATTCTGTACTAAAACCATCTGGTCCTGGGCTCTTTTTTTTTTTTTTTTTTTGGTTGGGAGACTTTAAATGACTTCTTCTATTTCCTTAGTGGTTATGGAACTGTTTAGATAGTTTATATGGTCCTTTGGTACATGGTATCTATCTAGAAAATCATCCATTTCATCAAGACTGTCCAGTTTTGGGAGTATAGGCTTTTGTAGTAGGATCTGATTTTTTTTTAATTTCCTCAGTTTCTGTTGTTATATCTCCCTTTTCATTTCTAATTTTGTTAATTTGGATACTGTTTCTCTGACCTTTAGTTAGGTTGGCTAAGGTTTTATCTATCTTGATTTTTTCAAAGAACTAGCTCTTAGTTTTGTTGATTCTTTGTATAGTTTTCTTTGTTTCTACTTGGTTGGTTAAAGCCCAGAGTTTGTTTATATTCTGCTGTCTACTCTTGGGTGTGTTTGCTTCTTTTTGTTCTAGAGCTTTCAGGTGTGCTGTTAAGTTGTAGTGTAGGATCTCTCCAATTTCTTTATGAAGGCACTCAGTATTATGAACTTTTCTCTTAGCATTGTTTTCATTGTGTCCCATAAGTTTGGGTATGTTGCCTTCATTTTCATCAAATTCTAGAAAGTCTTTAATTCCTTTCTTTATTTCTTCCCTAACCAAGTTATTATTGAGTAGAAAGTTTTTCAGTTTCCGTGAGTATGTGGGCTTTCTGTTGTTATTGAATTCTGGCCTTAGTCATTGGTGATCTGGTAGAATGCATGGTATTGTTCCAATCTTCTTGTGTCTCTGTTGAGGCTTGTTTTATATCTGATTATATGGTCAGTTTTGGAGAAGGTACCATGAGGTGCTGAGAAGATATATTCTCTTGTTTTAGGGTGAATTGTTCTGTAGATATCTGTTAAATTCTTTTGGTTCACAACTTGTTAGTTTCACTGTGTTTCTATTTAGTTTCTGTTTCCATGATCTGTCTATTGGTGAGAGTTGGGTGTTGAAATCTCCCACTATTATTGTGTGAGGATAAATGTGTGTTTTGAGCTTTAGTAACATTTCTTTTACAAATGTGGGTGCCCTTCCACTTGGGGTGGAGATGTTCAGAACTGAGAGATGATCTAGTTGAATTTCCTCTTCGATGAATATGAAGTGTCCTTCCCCATCTCTTTTGATAACTTTTGGTTGAAAGTCTATTTTATTGGATATTAGAATAGCTACTCCAGCTTGTTTCTTGGGACCATTAGCCTGGAAAAAGTTTTTTCCAGCCTTTTAGTCTGAGGTAGTATCTGTTTTTATTACAGAAGTGTGTTTCCTGTATGAAGCAAAATTCTGGGTCCTGTTTAGTTAGCCTATGTCTTTTTATTGGGGAATTGAGTCCTTTGATATTGAGAGATATTAAAGATCAATGACTGTTGGTTTCTTTTGTTTTTGTTGTTAGAGGTGGTGTTATGTTTGTGTGGTTCTCTTCTTTAGGGGTGGTTGTGAGATGACTAATTTCTTGGTTTTTCTTGGGTTTAGTTTCCCTCTTTGTGTTGGAGTTTTTCTTCTATTATCCTCTGTGGGGCTGGATTAGTGGATTAAGTTTGGTTTTGTCATGGAATATCTTCGTTTCTCCATCTATGTTGATTGAGAGTTTTGCTGGGTATAGTAGCCTAGGCTGGCATTTGTGTTCTCTTAGGGTCTGTGTGACATCTGTTCAAGATCCTCTGGCTTTTAGAGTCTCTGTTGAGAAACCTGATATAACTTTGATAGGCCTGCCTTTGTATGTTACTTGGCCTTTTCCCCTTACATCTTTTAATACTCTTTCTTTGTCCTGTGTATTAAGTGTTTTGATATGTGACAGGAGGAATTTCTTTTCCGGTCCAATCTATTTGGTGTTTTGTAAGCTTCTTGTGTGTTTATGGCCATCTCTGTCTTTAGGTTAGAGAAGTTTTCTTCTATAATTTTGTTGAAGATATTTGCTGGCCCTTTGAGTTGGGAATCTTTACTCTCTTTCTATACCTCTTATTTTTAGGTTTGGTCTTTTCATTGTGTCCTGAATTTCTTGAATATTTTGAGTTAGGAGCCTTTTGCACTTTGTATTTTCTTTGACTGGTATGTCAATGTCTTCTATGGTATCTTCTATGCCTGAGATTCTCTCTTCTATCTCTTGTATTCTGTTGGTGATGTTTCCATCTATGACTCCTCTTTCCTAGGTTTTCCATCTCCAAGGTTGCCTCCCTTTGTGATTTCTTTATTGTTTCTATTTCCATTTTTAGATCCTNCATAGTTTTGTTCAATTCCTTCACCTGTTTATGTTTTCCTGTATTTATTTAAGAGACTCAGGGTTTCCTCTTTAATGGATTCTACTTGTTTTCCTATGTTCTCCTGTATTCCTTTAAGGAGTTATTTATGTTCCCCTTAAGGTCTTCTGTCATCTTCATGAGATGGGATTTTAGGTCAGAATCTTGATTTTTCAGGATTTTTGGGATATCCAGGGCTTGCTGTGGTGGCAGAACTGGTTTCTGATGGTGTCAAGTGGCATTGGTTTCTGTTTCTGTAGCCTGTGTTCTTGCACTTCCCTCTCCCCATCTGGTTATTTCTGGTGTTAACTGGCCTTGCTGCCTCTGACTGGAGCCTTTCCCTCCTGTGAGCCTGGTTATGATGGACCTCCTAGGAGTCTAGCTGTCTCTGGGTGTGCGGGGGATGTGGGGGTGCTGGACCACCTGACCTGTCCCCCCCCCCCCACACACACACCTGATGCAGTTGTCAACTGGGAGGATCAAGGCACAATTTCTTACTTGATAAACTTCAGATTTTGCATTTTGGGCCTTCAACTGATTGAGGCTAAGATCTGTTCATTGAGAATAACTACTTTGCTTCATGAAGCTGATTAAGAATGTTATTCACATTTAGAAAATACCTTCACACCAGCATGTAGACTAGTGTTTGAGCAAACTGAGATCTATATTAACAAACTGACACATAAAAATCAGCAACCAAAACAACTGCTGATTAACAAGGTCTTTTCAAAGACATGCTGATAAGTAGGTCTAATAGTATACATTTTTAAATGAGTCATATATGGCACTCATACAGGGAAACAAACCCTTGGACTGGGGAGATAGCTCAGTTGTAAAATTCTCTGTGCACTTGGCACACCCAAATTCTATATCCAGAATCTAGGTTAATAAAAAGAAAGAAAGAAAGAAAGAAAGAAAGAAAGAAAGAAAGAAAGAAAGAAAGAAAGAAAGAAAAAGACAAACCTAGGTGCTATGTTATAATTACCATCTCAGTGCTGAGGCGGCAGAGACAGGCAGATTTCTGAGGCTCGCTGGCCAGCTGGCTGTTGGATATTGGTTCTACTGCTTTGATTCAATCGGGAATCTTCTTGTCCTTGTTCCCAATTGGTTTTTGATCAATCAATAAGTATGCCGATGGGTAATGGCTGGGCATGGGGAGGAACACTTAGATTTACATGGGTACTACACAGAGTGGAACGGGAGAATCTCGTGGATGCAGTCGGAGATGAAAGAGGTGAACTGCAAGAGAGAGATCCTAGGGTCCACGTGAGAATTTGAGTGTGTGGCCACTTGCCACTTTCCCCATTGGGCCTAGGGCAGCATGGGAAGCTTTAGGAGTTCCCAGCCTTTGAGGGAGCCAAGGCATTTGAAAAGTAAGCAAATGTGTATGTATCTTTCATTTGAGGATCCAAAGATAGCTCCTGGATATGTATGTGTGTGTGTGTGTGTGTGTGTGCATTCTGCCAGGAGACACAGCAATGTAGCAAAAAAAAAAAAAAAAAAAAATCCTGCTACAGCTGACTTACCCTATTTGGTCAGTTCCAAAACAAAGAGAGACCCTGTTTCAATAAATAAGGTGAATGGTACCTGAGATTGATAGCCAAAATTATCCTTTGTCCTCTACATGCACATGCCTAGTATGTATGCCCCTCCCCAGCAAACAGTCACACAAATCCATAATAAAAACAATCTCTCTCTCTCTCTCTCTCTCTCTCTCTCTCTCTCTCTCTCTCTCTCTGTTTTTTAACTTTGACCTGTTTTAGGCATCTGATGGTACAGAGGGTGAGTGAGGGTACTGAGTGAGGTACAGGGAATGTACCTGTCTATAGCTCTGATGAAACAACATGATCCAGGCAAGTTACAAAGGAAACGTTTACTTGACTTATAGTTTCAGAGGGATAAGAGTCAAACATGGCAGCAGGAGCAGAATTTCCAAGGCTCATATCTTAAACAAAGCAGAGAGAACAAACTGAAAGTAGGATGGGACTTTAAGCTCTCAAAGCCTGGCCCCAGTAACAACCTCCTCCAGCAAAGCCCCACTTTCTACGCCTCCTCAAAGTGGGCCATCGACTGGGAACAAAGTGTTCATGTGCTCCAGATTATGGAGAGAGCTGGGGGCCATTCCTCATGTAAACAGTTACATTAGAGGTGTGGGAGGGAAGATTGGATATCTGTTTTCAGAAGCAATCCTCTCTGTAACCAAAGATTTGCTACTGGGGACAGTGCAGCCCTTAAGAACAAAAGCTGAACTAATAAATGGCTGACTGCCTCTTCGAAGGTAGAGATATGCTAGTGTGGTTTCAGTGTGTTCCTTCCAAAACTCAGTGTTACCAAAATTATCATATTGAGAGGTGGGGGCCTCCCGTAGTTGGCTAGGCTGTAAGGAAGGTTTGCTTTCTAAGTGAAAGCAGTGCTCAGGCAAAACACGGATCCTACTTTAAAGAACATAAGAGAGAGTTTAATTCTTGAGCCAAATATGAGTGACCCTGCCTCAGGAACAGAGATTCAAGTTTGTGGTGACTTAGATGAAAATGGTCCCCATTGGCTTATATATCTGAGTGGAACTGTTTGAGAAGGGTTAGGAGATGTAGTTTTGTTGGAATAGGTGTGCCTTTATTGGGGAAGGTGTGTTACTGTGGGTGGGCTTTGAGGGTTCAAAAAGCCCACGCCAGGCCCAGTCTCCCTGTTCTTGTCTGCTGCCTGTGGATGAAGATGTAAAACTCTCAGCTACTACTCCAACTCCTTCCCTGTCTGTTCCCTTCCATGAGAACCATGGACTAATCCTCTAAAACAGTGAGCAAGTCCCCAGGTAAGTACTTTCTTTTGTAAGAGTTGTCTCGGTCATGGTGTCTCTTCATAGCAATAGGACAATAACTAAGACAAGGTTGTCCCAAACAATGTGTGTTCCATGTAGAAACAACTTCACGAAGCTTTTACAGTTAAAGAACAGAAAGAAAGTCATAAGTAAACATATTTTGCGAGATACATTAGCAGAGACACTGGTAGGTGAGTTTCAGCAAAGTGAGAAATCTCAGCTGTAAGTCTCAGATGCTCTCTGATGGCATTCTTCACTTTTGGGTTGGTGGACGTTAGTCACCGGCTCATCTAATACACTCTAAAAACGTTTCACCCGATAGCTGAAAGGATGTTAGGTCAGAGGCAAAGATGAGATATGAAAGACTGTTAAGGGGACAGCAGATAGTCCAGGACAGTTTGGCTCAGGATCTGCTTTCTACAATCAAGAAGTTCTAATCAGTCAATCAACCTTGCAGAGTCTTTACTATATAGGAGCAACCCTTCCCTGAAACTTAAGATCACAGTAGATAAATGACTTAATGGAGTTTGTCTCCTTTAACCTTTTGTCTTCCAAAAGAGGGCGCTGCTTTCATGGGTGCCATATTGGATGCAGAGAGGAGCCCTCACCAGACAACTCCTCCTGCTGATGTCTTGATCTCGATCATTCCCGCTACGAGGACTGAGATAGATAAACTTCAATTTTTTATAAGTTACTCAGTCTCTGAGATTTTGCCAAAGCAGCACAAAGAGATGCATGCAAACACTCTACTTCACATTTTATAGGTTGAATTATTCATTCAGGGCCACATAAAGATGTAAAGGCTCATAATGGTAGTAAAGGTCTATCAGTGTGTCTGGATGGGATTAGGCTTCCAACTGAAAGGAGGTTTTGCAGACCTGTGAGGACATCTTTGCAAGCCTTCCTCAGTTCCAGCAGGTAGCCAGGAGAGGCCATAAACATGGGGAAATTGCTTCCCAGGCAGAGTCACTTCTTTAATGCAGGCAATATCAGTTGCACCGCAGAGATGGCTGGAATTAATGAAATTCACACAGCAAGTCCTGACACTTGACGGCCTAATTAGAATGATTATGGGTAGGCTTTCCAGAGGTGCTTTGTCAGCAGATGAGCCAATGAGATCTTCCCATGATGAGCATGTTCCCACCCCACCCCCAATCTAGCAGGAGCTTAGAGCATGGACTAAAGTTAGCCCATTAATAATTGTTTGTGATGTGGTTAGCAAAATATATTTTCTAATGGTGTGCTCATAGGAGTGCTTTAGGAGGTAATTGCAGCAGGACAGGTTTTTTCTCTCTGAAATTGCAGGAGCCTTTCTATTCTCTGGTGTGTGTGTGTGTGTGTGTGTGTGTGTGTTGTGTATGTGTGTGTGTTGTGTATCTTTGTGTGTGGTGTGTGTGTGTGTGCTTTGTTTCTAAGGGTAATAGAAAACGAATTATAACAGCGATCTCTGGTCAGTGTCTGTACTACTCTAAAGTGAACCCAGATCTCCTCCTGCTTTTTTCCCCAACAGAACATCAGCGAAGGCAAGCTAGCTGTGACATGGTGGATGATAGGGAAAGCAGCTGAAGAGCTCAGCTGGTCACTTCGCTTGCTCTGTTTTTAATTGCACACACGTAAAAAATGAATTCCTATGGCACCGAGGAAGTAACACAAATAATGCTTTTTCTTATCAGGTTCTCCACATAAGCTTTACATGAAGAGTGTCTCATCCTGAGACATTAGAAGGTCTCAGAGTGGCAGCAGTTGGGGAAATACAGTTTACTATGTCTTTTTATGTCTTTAATGTAGCTGTTGACCATGTGTGCTTTTTCAACTGTGCAATCAATCTTAACTGGAAGACTAGTGTAAAAAAAAGTGATAACTATTTTCATTTTTTGTCACAGTAAGACTTAGTTAATTGTATTATTTTTTAAATGTCAATAAGTATGTAAATAATTTAATGTACATTTTGCTTTGGGCCAGTGAGATGGCCCAGTAGGGAAATATGCATGCTGCCAAGTCTCATGACCATGACCTGGATTCAGTCCCCAGAACCCACAAGGTTAAGGAGAGAGTCAACTAGGCTGGGCGTGGTGGTGCATGCCTTTAATCCCAGCACTCGGGAGGCAGAGGCAGGAGGATTTCTGAGTTCGAGGCCAGCCTGGTCTACAAAGTGAGTTCCAGGACAGCCAGGGCTACACAGAGAAACCCTGTCTCGAAAAACCAAAAAAAAAAAAAAAAAAAAAAAAAAGGAGAGAGTCAACTTCTAACCTCCACATACGGAGATGGCATGTGTGCACATACTCAAACACACAAACATGCACACAACCAGAAATGTATTGAAGCTGGGCACAACAGCATCCATCTGTAAGCTAAGCAATCAGAAGGCAGCAGAGCTGTGGTTAAGGCCAACCTTAGGGCTACGTAGTGAGACCATCTCTCTCCCCCTTCACACACACACACACACACACACACACACACACACACACGCACACACACACACACACTTGTAGTCACAAGTCATCAATAATGCAATACACTCTACGGAAGACTTTCACAGAGGAGTCAGCTGGGAGGAGCCAATTTTCTCTGAACTGCTCACCTCATGACTTCATGACTTTTAAAGAGCACCACCATTAATAACTGCAGTTCCAGATAATCCTCTGAAATCCAGACTGCGTATCTTGCAGCTTGATGGATATTCTTCTCCTCAAGGCTGTCTGACAGGCGTTTCCTACATAACAAGTCCTGAGATGAACCTATGTCTGTTTCTGTCCCCTTGTGTGCCCTGAACTTGCTCCTCTGCATTCTTTGATACCTCAATGTAACTCTTCTACCCATGGCTCAAGCCTAAGACCTTAGTGCCAACAGTGACTCCTCTCTTTCTGTAACACCCACAAGCCCCCCATCATCATATCTCTTAGCTTATCATTTAGTTTTCAAGTTTGGACCCACTAAATAAGCTTTAAATTAACTCAGTCTCCACTATGACTTCTTGTTGCATAAACTATGGTGACATCTGTCTAGCTGGATCATTCTAATGGTCATTCAAAATGGTCTCTTTATAATGTAAGTGTAAGAATATCATACTTCTGCTGCCAACACTTGTTGGCTCCATATATCCCTCCAGTAAGGACAAAGGCTTTATAGTGGAGCACAACACCCAGTGGTAGCATCCTCCTCACTTGTCCTTGCATCCTGCCCCATACCCTCCACTTCTCTTTCCTGATCTCTTACCATGCTCCTCCCACATTTCACCTAGTGTCATAGTCTGTATGGCTTTGCAGTGGCTGTCTCAACAAATGATCACAGATTGACCACCCCCCACTCCCGTGTAACTTAAAACAACATACATTCATTGTCTGGAAGTTCTGGGCTGGAAGTTGGAGCTGGCTTAGGTATTTTCTCTGCTTGTCGGCCAAATTCAGAGTCTTAAATTGGTACAAACGAGGTCTCAGTTTCCTTGCTGGCTGTTGTGTAGAGTCTGTCCTTACATCCTAGAGGACTCTCCAAAGTTTTACTGGTGGGTTCCTAGGTTTTAAAGTTAGCAGCAGCGTGTGGTATCCTCCTCATACTTACAATCTCAGGATTTCCTGTTGTGTTAAATAATTCTTGCTGCAGTAGGAGAATTCTTCCTGTTTTTAAGGGCTTAAGTGAATAGAATAGGCCCATATAGATAACCTGGAATTATCTCTTATTTTGAGGTTGAAACAATTCTATCTCCATGGTTCTTTTGTCATGTAATACAACACATGTTCCAAGGAGCCCCCACCTCACTGAGGTCTAGGTATGATTTGAGTGTATTCCTTAAGGTTCATGTGCTGAAGTGTGATCTCCACTGTAAGGAATTAAAAAGATGAAATGGCCTGAGTGTGTTAGTCCATATCTTCATCCTCAGCCAGCATTTGGGAGGCAGAGACAGGAAGATGTCTGTGAGTTCAAGGCCAGCCAGAAACATAGCAAGATCCAGGCTAGACAGGACCATATAGTGAGGTCCTATATCAAACTAACCAATACAGGTTTTAAAGTGGGGCCTTTGGGTGATCGTTAGGAATAGGTAAGTTCATTGGGGGCCCCCCGATTGAATGCTAGTGGTTTTGTGTGACTTACATGTGTTCCCTGGGCCCTCTTATGTGATGACATACATTACTCTGAACAGCATCAAGCAAGCTATGGTCATGTGTGGGACTTGGAATTTTCAGAACTGTGAGCTAAAGAAAGTTGCTTGTTTATGAAGTAACGCAGCCTCAGGTATTTTGTTCCAGCAGTGCAAAGCAGAATAACAGTCATGAGCACATTTGGCAAGTCAAACCTTGCTATGATAGGCAATCTCTCAGCCAAGCAGATTTCTGCTTCAGATCCATCCGCTCAGGGTCCTACCACTTGAAATGTTCTTCCCTTGGATAATTACACAGCTAACTCAATCCTCCCTTCACGTCTCTGCTCCCTGTGGTCACACTCTGCTCTCTGTCTTGTCTTGAAGGAAGCATTCTCCAGTCTCCTCTCATTCATGTTTAAGTTCTTCTTCCTTTTACTGCATCCTGTCTTCCTGTGTGTCCCTCATTAGTAAGTACCATGAGAGCAGAGACTGTAATGTGTTCACTTTTGGATTCCCAGTACCTAGCGCAGTCCCTGATAAGTGATAAAATGCTCAATACGCATTTGTTGAATGACTGTGGATTATCTGTAAAGAAAAAAGCTCCCAAGAACACACTTCCTAATTAGGTCTGAAAAAAGTGAATCGGCTAACTCTCAATTGACCACAAAGAACCACTTTAGAGAGATCGTATTCACAAGAATATCACTTATTTGTGAAATGCCCACGAAAGGCATCAGTAGCAGTTTTATAAGCATCTCCTGGTCTGTCACAAGCAAATAAGCAGCTTGATAATACTGCCCCTAGTGTACGTCCAGTAACGTATGGCTTTCATCACAAGAGCCGCAAGGCCTGGAGTCCAATATACTAAATTCTTGACAGAACTGAAGCTCAAGTCTGCAGTTTTCAGCATCCACTCCTTCCTTTCTTTCAAAGTCAGGAATGAACATGCTTGCCAATTCTTGATACTTTAAAAAAATGATTCCTCAGAGATTAGAATAGTGTACTGGAGATCTACAAAATCCTCGAGCTGAAATGGTAACCCCTCAAAGTTACTCTACTTTTTTAAAAACTGCAAGCTGTAGAATATTGATTCTGTTGTTCACAACTTAGGCTTTCCTTGGAGTGAAAAAAATGAAGGGAATGAGAACCTGAAGGGTTTGCTTGACTCTGGTCTGAATGTGGCTCGGCGACTCCTGTGACAAGCTAGCTCTGTCTGACATTTTGCCTCTTGACATCACTGTCATAGGTTCCAGTCAGTACCTTTGTGCTTGTCGCTGACCGGTCAGTTAGCACTTTGTTCAGAGTGCTTGGTGTCCTTAGCATTTTCTTCTTTTCTTCCTGACTATTATTTTTGATAACCCGCTGTCTGTTTTACAGTGACATTCCTCTCATCAGTGCATGAATTACTATTCCTCAGACTGAAATATATTGCTTTAAAAATAAAACTGGAGTCTATATAATTACGAAGAGATCTGCTGTATCTAGATATAGCTCCTGTTTTCATCTTAGAATGTGGTTGGTGGATCAGAACCATGGGTTAGGGGGCGAGTTATTACAATATAGGTTTCTAATTACTGAATCAGAATTGGAATTGGGTGCAGGCTTGGGATATATATATATAAATTTTTTCCAGCAAATATCTCAGGTTATACCTTTCAAAGTCTGAGTTCTTTTTGGCACATAAATATAGAGGCCTAAATTTAAGGAGCTATTACAGGGACCGCGGGTAAAGCTGCCAGCTGTCAAGTCTGATCACCTGAGTTAGATCCTTGGAATGCACACGGTAGAAATGAAAGCCAGATGTTTATTGCTCATAAGAAGCACTTGAGAACTATTCGTTGTATTAATGATGAAAGTCATTCCCACAAGGGAACATGCCTCCCTTTAACTGAAACTCTATTGTCTGCTATCAAATTGAACTTCAAGGATGTCAACTGACAAAATTGCCTTTGTCACCAATCCCAGTGGTATAGGAAAACTCTAAAATCAAGGTCTCCAACTTCATTCTGTAGTGCTTTTTCTACTAGTCCATGAGATAATTGTCCTCAATGAGAGTCAGGGGGAGGCATTCTGATAACAGTGGTAAGTGCAATCAATGTGTGTCAGTTCTATATAAACTCCCACACAGTAGGGCAGTCAGAGTGTTTGAGAGATTGATGAAAGACAAGCCAGAGAAATGGATGGTGATCAAATTGTGAGTGGCTCCAATATGAGAGTGTAGGAGTGGACACAAGCTAGCTACTAAAGCTTTTGAGATGACATAAAAGGTACGGGTTAGAGACATTAGGTTGCAGCTTCTTTAGGGCAGGCTGAAATGAAAGATGGATGACAGTCAGGAGACACTAGAGGAGAAACAGGATTCTTGGACTGTGAAAATAAGACCCGGACTGATGAAAGTGTGTGTGTGTGTGTGTGTGTGTGTGTGTGTGTGTGTGTGTGTACGAATGCAAAGTTTGGATCAATAAAATATGAAGGGCTGGAAAGATGGTTCAGTGGTTAGGAGCACCCTGACTGCTCTTCCAGAGGTCCTGAGTTCAAATCCCAGTAACCACATGGTGGCTCATAGTCGTCTGTAATGGGATCCAATGCCCTGTCCTGGTGTGTCTGAAGACAAGTTCAATATACTCACATATATAAAATAAAAAATAAAATAAGTAACACTCATAGTTCTACCTAAGTTCCATGGCTTCTCCTCTCTTTAGGGAAGTAACTTTATAGTCGCATTATTATTATTATTATTATTATTATTATTATTATTATTATTTAGGTTTTTTGAGACAGGGTTTCTCTATGTAGCCCTGGTTGTCCTGGAACTCACTTTGTAGACCAGGCTGGCCTCGAACTCAGAAATCCGCCTGCCTCTGCCTCCCAAGTGCTGGGATTAAAGGCATGCGCCACCACGCCCGGCGTCGCATTATTTTTGAAAGCAAAAATTTACCTTTTCTCACATCAATGCATAGTCAGACTTTCCCAAACTTTTTATGTAGTTTTTTTTCCTGTTTTAATTAACAAAAAAAATTAAATCAAATTTGTATGTTTGGAGATTTAAAAAAAATACTGTTTCTAAATGCCAATTTATTTACTGTACCTTGAAAGAGAACTATCTGCTTTTTGTGAGACTTTATATTGGTTTTAGAATTCCGTGATTTTATGTCAGGGTTCTACAGAGACAGAGAACTGGTAAGATTGGTAGGAATGTGTCCACATCACTTGTTTCGAAAGTTGGCTTGTTCAGCCATGGCAGCTTCAGCATGAGCCAGGAAACTGAGTTCTAGGACAGCCACTGGGATGGATCTTGTTTGCACCCAGACTCTTAGTTTCCAGGAGAGCCCATAGTGGGTGGTGTGGTGGTTTGAATAGTTTGGCCCATAGGAAGTGGCACGATTACGAGGTGTCGCCTTGTCCGAGAAAGTATGTTACTATAGAACCAGGGCTTTGAGATGTCATATATATTCTCACATCTGGCCACTGTGATAAATAACCTCCTCCTGGCTGCCTTTGGATCCAGCTGTAGAACTCTAGGCTCCTCCAGCACCAAGTCCGCTTACATGCTGTCATGCTTCCCACCATGATGATACTGGACCGAATCTCTGAAACTGTAAGCCAGATTCAATTAAATGTTTGCCTTTATAACAGTTGTCTTGGTCATGGTGCCTCTTCATTGCAATAAAACCCTAAGATGGGTCTCTGTCTTGTTCCAATTGGGAAGACCTGATGGTCCTGTTAGAGTTGGAAGTCTGGAAAAACCCAAATGTCCCAGTTTAGAGACCGTCAGAAAGATAGAATCCCCTCTCAGTCAGAAGTTGTTCAGTGATTTTCTCTTCTACAGGCCTCAGCTAACTAGATAAGGCTTACCCACATTTGAGCTTTATTAACTCTCGATTCAAATGTTAGGCTCATGCAAGCTATCTGCACATGAATGCTTATAATGACATTTGACTAGCTATCTGAGAGCCCAGTCAAGTGTATGCATTCATTTAGTCATCACAGTTTCTGTCTTCAAGGAGTTTATAATCTTCTCGAGTACATGGGAAAGCAGAAGAGTAACACACAGTTTTAATGGTGTTAAACCCAGCTACTGAGACCAGAAGACGTATGTGGAGCCATTAGAGATGATATCCAGGAAAAAAGAGAGAGTCCTGGGACAAGTTCCCAGAGCTGGTAGCAATACCTAAAAATGAATGCTTGAGCAGGAAACAGAAACTTAGTTATACTGAACCTACATTTCCCTGTCGACAAGATGGGTGGCCTATTCAGGAGAACACTTTGGGACAGGAAGACTGTCTGCAGAGGGAGGTCACTATTGTCTCTGCACTGGTTAGTCCTGTAAGCAGTTCCAAGCAGGAGATACAGCACCACATTTGCCTTTGAGTTAAAGTTTCAACACACACTCAACCAAAAATTTTAAGTCTATAGCTTGTTAGTGATAAACTTCTTCATTTTGCCCCAACACAGTTATGTTATAAGTAGAAGACTGATTAAGGTGAAAGTGAAAGGTGAAGTCGATATAGTCACAAGAAAAATGGTGTTTTTAGGAAAACATGGATGTGCCATTTTCTTTATGGACATTAGGTCTCTGACCAGTGTAAGAATACCCAGGAAATCTCCACATTCTTCCGCATGGGAAGTAAGCTGGCGTCTGAAGATAGAATATAACCACAGTGAAGAGTGAGAGTTGAGGGAGAAATAGAAACCACCCAAAATATGTTGGACTGATTCTTTTTTTTTTTTTTTAAGATTTATTTATTTATTATATGTAAGTACACTGTAGCTGTCTTCAGACACTCTAGAAGAGGGAGTCAGATCTTGTTACAGATGGTTGTGAGCCACCATGTGGTTGCTGGGATTTGAACTCTGGACCTTCGGAAGAGCAGTCAGGTGCTCTTACCCACTGAGCCATCTCACCAACCCCGTTGGACTGATTCTTAATGGAGAATACATCTAAATGAAAATTTCTAGGATTTATCTGTAGTTCTAAGAACAAAACTGTTTATTATTATTACTTAATTAAAACAATTTTTTGTGTGTAAACATTTTGGCTGAATGTAGGTCAGTATAACATGTACATATCTGGTGCCCACTAAGGTCTAGAGAGGGTGTCAGACCCTCTGGAACGGGAGTTATAGATATTTATGAACCACCATTTGGGTGCTGGGAACTGAACTTGCACCCTCTTCAAGAGCAACAAGTGTTCTTAGCGTTCCCAATACCTGAGCCATCTCTCTATTCCATTATTATTATTATTATTATTATTATTATTATTATTATTATTAAATTTGAAGCTTGTGTGAAATGGAAAAAGTTAAACGCACATGCAGTTGGAGAGCACATATTTGCCATGCATTCTTAATGCCCTTTTCTTTCTTTGCTACGTATCGGAAGCAAACCTGAGAAATTCTTCCATGTCACGTCCACAAACTTCAAAATGTGTCTCCCAAATATAAACTTTAAAAACACCACAATTGAATGCCATGTAATCACTGAAAAATTCAAAAGTATTTTGATTGTGCAATTTTGGTATATACATGTATGCAGTCCATTGAAATAGGCGTAACTGCCTCAAAAACTCCTGCACACAGATGATTAATTGGACAATTCAAGGTCCTATACAGCATTAAACAGCCTGTCTCTAAAGTCTTGAGACAAGCTTACTTTCCCATTGTGATCTTCATAGTATTACTGACCAGTGGTCTTGTTGAAGAAGTTGCATCTTCTCTCATTTAAAGTGTCCCGTGTTCAGAGCGTGTTATTCTGGTATGAACTAAACTTTGAATTAGAGGGTGCCATTGGGTGCATAAAAATCAGGGATCCTTTCCAGATCAGTGCTGTTTTGAGGACAGGAGAATGGAAGAACAGAATTGAAATGCAGGATATAGATTAAGAGAATGACGGAGTGGGGATGAAGAGGGTATTAGGTACATCTCTACCTGAAAGCAGGCAAAGAAATGAATAGAGTTTGTGAAAATGGAGGTATAATGTGAGAGAAATTTCTACATGTGGAGGGTATTAAACGATTGTTCAGGGATTTCAATGGGCCCAAAGAAGAGCACAGGTCCGGGATCTCAGAACTAAATGAACTGAAGGGCTTTGTTAACTTGTGACAGAGTTTGTGTGGGTGTAGTGACGTTCCTGTTCTTTTTTACTGTGATATGAGTTTAATCTTTTCTCCTTAGTGAAATCCCAAGGGAAAGACAATGAAAGCAATCTTGTGCTTTTTGGCAGATCGGCTCTTCATGTAAAAAGCGTTTCAGAAAAGCCCCTCTCCACGTCCTGGGAGAAGAAAAGGGTCAGAAACACCTGGGCTCTAAGACACCCAAGTTAAGGCCTTTAATCTCTCCGATTGGAAGTTTGTTGTCATGCTCTGAGTCGTAGCTTCCCCACCCCCCACCCCCCCCTGACATGCCAAGTGTCGAAACTCCAAGATGCTTGGAGAAAAGTCAGCCTTGGCTAGAAACCGACTATCAAGAGTAAACTGGTTTTATCCACTAATTTGTGATCACTTAGCATTGTAGGCTCTTTCACGTGAACATAGAACTTAAAAACAAACAAAAAACTGAACATGTGTTTTTGTTTTTTTGAAAAGCGTAGTGTTGGTCTTGCTCAGTGCTCCGGGATCCTCCCAGCAGCTCACCCTACACCTCTCCAACCCAGGGGCTGCTCCCCTTCCCCCAGCTTCTCTTTCCTGTAACTCAGCCTTCTCTTGACTTCTGGCTGGCTTGGCTCCCAGGACTCTCTCGGTCTGCTTGCCCGCACCTCTCCTCTCGCACCTGGCTCAGCTCGCTGGTCGAGTTCAGTGTGGACCCTTCCACTCGTCCATTGCTATTCTCTGCCTCACCTCTATAATTAACCTTCTCAACACTATTGAGGAGCAGCTACAACCTCATTCTTCATTCAAATAGGTTCTGCAGAATCACCTCAAGCCCAATGGTGGTGAAAAAAAAAAAAGTTTAGTACAGCGTAGTTTTATAATTTGTTGCTTTTATAGTGTTAGACCATGCCATTAAAAAGTTGGACTGAAAGTGTCTCTCTCTTTCCCAATCCTATGTCCCAGCTGTCTGTTTGCTTTGTTTTGTTTTGCTTTGTTTTTTAAAATGACCTTTTATTTCTTGTGGCTTCATGTGGCATGAGTTCGTTTTAAGACAAATATTTCAAAGTGTCAATTGAAAGTACAGCCAGGCTACTGGTTGTTCTTACCTAAGTGTAAGGTGGCACTCACAGATACCAAACTCTGTAATCTTTTTAAGTGAAACCGTTTTATGAATTCGAAACATATTAAAACATTTTCAGGATCTCTTTGAAAACCTTTTGTATCATGGTCTGTAATCTTTTTAAGTGAAACCGTTTTATGAATTAGAAACATATTAAAGCATATTCAGGATCTCTTTGAAAACCTATTGTATCATGGTGGCCAGTGCAGACTCCAGCGAGACCTCAAATACATCAACTGCTCCTTCTCACCCAAACCCATTGAAGCTGCCAGGGCAGATTTAATGATTTTCACTCTTTATGTCTGATTTTGTCTCTGTGTCATTTTTTTTAGTTTCCACGTTTCTACAAGTTGTCGCTGTGTACATCCTTCCTCATCTAAGATCTGCATACGCTGTGGGCATCTGCTCACCCCACTCAGTCTCCCTTAGTGTGGTTTGCCAGTTACCCTTGCTCCGCAGGACAGTGAGGAGCATGAGCCAGTTCATGCTGCTTAATAACCTCTGCATTCTACAAGCCTCAACAGAGATCAAAGGAGAGAGAGAGAGAGAGAGAGAGAGAGAGAGAGAGAGAGAGAGAGAGAGAGAGAGAGACTGGTAACTGACTCATTTACTTCTGTAGTTTGGGTACCACAAAGGGAAAGAGTCAGAGAAGGTGGACAAAATTCCTGCCCTTCTTCAAGATCATGAGAACATTTGCAGTCTGTAGTTAGGATTGGGTTAAATAGATGCAGAATGCAAAGATTAAGGGCCCAGTGGGGAACACTTCAGGGACTACAATGTGAGTTAGCATTCTCTTCAGAAAGATCAAGGCGAGGAAGAGCTATTAAAAGAACAGATAAGGGTGATACTCAGAATGACAGAGCTGTGTATTGGCACGGAGGCTCTGCAGGATTTTTGGCAGTCTTTAAGATGCACAAGCAAAGCTGACAGTTCAGGCGGTCATTAGAGTTTAGCCTGTACTTAAGGCGGAGGAGGGCAGGGTGGTGCATGCCTGTAATCCCAGCAGTGGGAAATGGAGGCTGCAGTTCAAGTTCAACTACATAGCCAGGTGGAGGCCAGCCTGAGATCCGTGATATGTTGTCTTAAACACACACACACACACACAACACACACACAAACAACAACAGAAAAACTGAGTGGGGGTAGATTTATGCCCAAGCGTGAATCTGTGGGTTTTGCAGGATTTGCAGGCCTGAGAGTAAGTCCTGACTCGGCACACAGGTTAGACAGTCTCTAGGATTATGTGGGTTGGTTTGTTTGTTTTTGCTTTTTAAAAGGTATACTAAGGTAACTTTGTAGCAAGTATGTTACTTATACCCCCACCCCCACCCCCAACAACAACTTGAAGCACACACCTTAGAATGGCTTCATGTGAACTGAGTGGTAAAGATGATCAAGTCATTTACGGTAACAGCGTGTTCTAGAATACCAGAGAACAAAGCAGTCTCCCGAAGCCTTGGGTCTTGGAGCCTGCTGTTCAGAGCCCACTTGAAACTGGGCTGGGCTGAACGAGGTAACACACAGCGGCCCTACCACACACAGCTGTTTTCAAAGACTGCAAAATGGTTCCTGTTTCCTACAGTCTTGGGTTTTGGATTATGCACTAAGAGATATCTTAACCAGGACTCTTTCTGGATTGCAATCACTATAAACCAAGTAGCCCTTTCATTAAGTACAGTACGAGGCTTGTAAAAGAAAGGAAAGGAGTGATTGCAGTTGTTGTTTGAGTAGGGTAACTGGGGTTTGAACTAGTTATTTCTTTTTAAATTATAGACCATTTTTTCAGTTTACTTAAACATAATAAGTAATTAGGTGTTCTAACAACAGAAGACTCCATCACCGATGGTAGAGACTGTTAAACTCCTTTTCCATGGGCCCTGCTTGTGAAAAGAGGAAGATTTTAGAATACCAGTTCTTTGGACACAGACACAATGATTTTATGGTATGGGATTTTATAGACACGATGGCATGGGATCTATGAAAGTTCAAATTGTTGTAATACTGACATAGTAATAAACAGAATCTGTGGCAGCGTTTGTAGACTGGTTTCTCTGTGTAATAGCCCTGGATGTCCTGGAACTCACTCTGTGGACCTTGTGGACCAGGCTGTCCTCAACTTCAGAGCTCTGCCCGCTTCTGCCTCCAGAGGGCTAGGATTAAGGCATGTATCACCACACTGGGCATGTGGCAGATATCTTCAAACAGGGCTGATGGGATGACTCAGCAGTTAAAGCCCTTGTCCTGCAAGCAACAGCTGGAGTTTGGGTCTCCCAAACACACCTGCAACACTGTTTGGGTGGAGTGGCTTGCTGGTAACTAACTCTAGCCTTGAAAGGCAGAGCGCAGTGGGTTTCATCCAGAGACTGTGCTTCAGAAAGAGCAGAGCAGAGCTCGATAGGGGAAGACTTTCTGCATTGCCTCAGGCCTTCAGATGCCATGGGGTATGTGTCTGCACACACAAATGTGCCCACCAATATGAATATGTGCACACATACACACACACACATACACACACACATGCATATGAAAAAAAGAAAAAGGAGAAGAAAGAAAACCCCACAGCCATTCCATAATCTTATTTTGAAAATACCAATGCTAAAATATAGAGCTATGAAGTCACTAGTTCAAATTTAGCTTCCTGGTTATTAACAGCCCCAGGACTGATGTTTATATCAGCAGATTCTTAGCTCAAGGTATCTTCTGGAGCTTCTATCAGTAGGCGTTAAGTTAGTTATTCTTTATGCTATTAAAACACAATCTTAATAGCATAAAATTTCCTTATTGCCAATGAAGTTCTTCCTGTCCATCATTTATATTGCTAGAATTTAACTCCACCCTTTTTGATCCTTACTTGGTCTCCAAAGGGGCAAGTCAGTCGGGCATTTCTCAAGCTCATGAAAACTTCTAATTTACTTTAAAAATATTTTAAATCTAAAAGGTATTTAGCATAAGGTTTACTTTAATAATATATATTTTAATAAATATATTTATTTCATTCTCTAAAACTAGTGCTAGAAACTACTTTCTAGGAAAACATTTTACACAAACACACCACATACCACACACACACACACACACACTCTGCCATTATTTCCTTTAACGGTTTTATCTATTTTAGATCTTTTTTTTTTTTTTTACGTTTTCAAATCAGCTTGTCACTTCTGTAAAGTAGCCTGCTGTTTTGTGTTTTTTTGTCTTTTGTTTTTAAATTGTAAAATCTTGAACTTATAGATCAAATTGGAAAGAAATGGCATCTTAACAATAAGTAATCTTTAAACTTGGAAGATTGTATTGGTATCTTTATGAGGTATTTTTTAAATTTCTGAGCAATATTTTGCAGTTTTTAGTTTAGCATATTTTTGATGTTAATATGAATAAAAATTTAGTGTTTTGTTCATAGCTAACATTTAAAAATACTGTGTCTGTCTCTTTGTCTCTGTGTATGTATGTTTGTGTGTATGCATGTGTATGTGGTGATGGTGGGAACCCATGACCTCATGTATTAAGGGCTATACCCCTAGCCCAGCGACTAGTCTTTTATATTAACTTAATAGACTGGGATTTAACTAACTTCACTTTTAGTGCTAATATCATGGCTGCAAATTCTTTAGTATTTTAACATGGATTATCATCCTTTCTATGCATAAAGAGAGACTTAAATCTTTTTCAATCTGTTTGCTCATAATTTCTTTCTCTTGCCTTGATTAGAGATAGGTAGCATGGGAGTCGTGGATGATTAACTTTGTGTCAGTTTAATTGGGCCACAAGGAACTTAGATTAAACGATAACTGTGTGTGTTCTGTTTATGGACGAGATTAGCATATGCATCAATGGATAGAGGACAGTAGATGGGTCTTTTGGATGTGAGGGGGCATCTAATCTTCTGAGGGCTCAAAGAGAACAAAAAGCAGAGGAAGGAAGAATTCCCTCCCGTTCTGTTCCTCTTTGTCCTGCCTGGCTGCTTGAGCTGGAACATCTTATCTCTTCTTTTGTACTGGAATTTACATAATCAGTTTAGTTGGTTCTCAGCCTTCAGACTCAGCTTCAGGCTTAGGCTCTGGACTTTTGGGTCCTCCACTCCTGCCAATGATGGGATTTTCCAGCATTTATAATCCCAAGAGCCAATTCTTTGCTCTGTATATATGTATACATATGCATGTATATCTATATCCTATTATATCTGTTTTCCTGGAGAATTGTTATTGATATAAAAGAGTTGGGTTGAATTCAATCTTTTACCGTTTACTGCCTATAGCAGATTTTCATATATGCCTCTTCTCAGGTTGAGGCAATTTAACTATAGCTCTGTTTCTCTGAGGTAATATGCAATTGGGCCAATTGTATATTGCAAACTATGAAAGGAGTGGTCAGGTTGGTATGACTATAGATAATTAAAATATATATTAGTGTCTTCAATCTATTTGATTGTTTTTTTTTCATTTTTACTTATTTTCTATTGTATGTGTGTACACACATGAGCACACACATGCATGCTTACACACAGGAGCAATTGTACACAGGCATCTACATGCCAGAATACTTGTGTGGGAGTCACATAACAACTTGGGGGAGTTGGTTCTCTTCTTTCACTATATGGGGCAGAGGGAATTGAATTTAGGTTATCAGTCATGGCAGTAAACACCTTTATCCAGTGGGTATCTCACTGGTCCAGTTTTTTTCTATTTTGGTGTAAATTATAATGAAATTTTTATCATATATATGTATGTAATATATATATATATATATATATATATATATATATATATATATATATATGTCAATTAGAACCCTTCTTCTTTGAATAGAGATCTTAACTTACACCGTCTCAATGGCTGAGATTATTTGATCCTATAACTGAAAGTCAGTCTAGGGTAACCGGGGTGATGCCATTAGAGCTAATTTCTTTTTCCAAGCCTCTATTCTTCGCCTTTGGCCTACCATTGTCCTTGGATAGTGTGCTGGCTGGTTTGATGACAACTTGACATACACCAGAGTCGTTTTGGAAGAGGAAACCTCGATGGTGAACATGTCCCCACCAGATTAGCCTGTGGGCAAGTCTGTGGGGCATTTTCTTGGTTGATGATTGATACGGAAGGGCTCTGCTGTCTGAGGGTGATGCCACCCTTGGACTGATAATCTTGGGTGCTATAAAATAGCAGGCTGAGCAAGCCAGGAAACAGCATTCCTGCTCAGCCTCCGGGGTCTTGCCTTGAGTGACTGTCCTGGCTTCCCTTAATGATGGACAGTTACCTGGAAGTGTAATTGTGTGGTTTTTACAGCATTAGGAAGCCAACTAAGATAGATAACACCTGCTTTTGTGACAATAAAAACAGCTTTATTATTTTTTGTCTTCAATTTTTTAATTATTTAAATGCATTTTATACATCAAGTATGTTAATAATATTGAGCATTTTGAGAATCAAATAATACATAAAAATTGTTCAACTTTTACATTCATATCCTTTCAAACCCTAAAAATATCATTAATAAATGTTTAATACTATCCATAACTGAGGATCCTATATCTAATGTTGAATACTAAATTGTTTTAAAACATGCAAAATATTCTTTGGGAATTAAGCAGAGTGAAAGAGCATAAAATATTAGAAATGAACCATTAAGAAATATATTCAGCCAGGCAGTGGTGGTGCACGCTTTTAATCCCAGCACTTGGGAGGCTGAGGCAGGCAGAGTTCCAAGTTCGAGGCCAGCCTGGTCTACAGAGTGAATTTCCAGGACATGCAGGACTATACAGAGAAGCCCTGTCTCAAATTAAAAACTAAAAAAAGAAATATATCCAAAAGCCCTTCTATGATACCACCTGACATAGTGAGAAAATATTTAAAATGAATTATATATCTGTATACATTGTCTAAAAATCAGTTTACTTAAAAAGATTATCAGTGTTTCTAGAAAAGAAATTATTTTATCAAAAAGTATATTTTAAAAATTTCAAAATAGCAAAAATTCTTTGAAGTTAAACATTAAGAAAATGCTAATTTCAAGCACAGTGAGAAAAATTATTAATATTTCCATGATGTTTGTAGAACAGAGACAGTATCCAAATTAATAAAATCAGAAATGAAGAGGGAGAGATAACAAAATATATCTTAAAATAATTATTCTAACCAGGCAGTGGTGGCACACCCCTTTAATCCCAGCACTCGGGAGGCAGAGGCAGGCAGATTTCTGAGTTTGAGACCAGCCTGGTCTACAGAGTGAGTTCCAGGACAGCCAGGGCTATACAGAGAATCCCTGTCTCGAAAAACCACAAAAAATAATAATTATTATCCTATTTGTTGAATATTAACAGTTGAAAATATTAAAATCATGTTCTACAAGCAGCCTTATTCTTTACATCTTCTTAGCCCTAAGGCTACCAGAAAAGAGTATCTACTTCCGTCTGGGAAGTCTAAGCAAAAGTTTTGCTGATTCCCTTGACCTAAGTTGGATCAGGCCTAAGTTGCATATGCCTTGGAAGAGTCACAGGTTAACCTAGTGAGGAGTGTATCTAGTGTACCACATGGAGTTAGGATGGGCCAGGACCCAGTAAGCCATATGGTATGAGTGACTAGGCAGGGTACTAATGGCCTAAAGAGAACTAGAGACATGATCATCAAATCAGGAGGGAACCCATTACGAGTTCTCAGACTCAGTAACTGATTCTTGCATCAACATTTATTCAGCACAAGATGTGAATAAAACACTTTACATCTCCTTACTCATTTCTCCTCAAAATTGCCTCCTGACGCAAGGAAGGGCTATAAGAATTCTCAAGTTCAGAAATGTGGAAATGGAGGTTCAGAAGTGTCATGAAGCCACACACTTACTCAGCGAGGTTGTTTGAGGGGTCAGTCAATTAAAACTCCTGCCTAATAGCTTTTCCACTAAGTAAGCAAAATAGTACGTAACCTGACTACGGTCAAGCAATGAAATGTTGGACAGTCAGATACAGAAAGAGAAATGTATCTTGTCAATATACTCAAGGCTGTCAATACATGGCTGTAGCTATGTCTTTTCCTACTTTTCTTTTAGATAGATTTTTATTATTTTAATCGCAAGTTTTTGGAGAAGTTTTGGATACACAGAACAAAGGAGCAGAAAATACACAGTTCTTGCATGTTCCAGTCTCATGCTAAGTGTTCCTCTTGACATCCTACCAAGAATATTACTATTATTACAAATAAGGAAGCTGCATTGATGCACCATGCACCGTCATCACTGAATTTCTGCAGTTTATGTTAGAGTTCACTCCTGGTAGTGTGTGTTGTATCTACTTCAGAGCATCATAGAGAATATCTGTGTCTCCCGAAATCTGTGGTATGCCTATATATCTTTTTAAATCCCACAATATTCATTGTTTGTTTTTTTCAGTATCCCGGCTTATAGCTGTACTTTACATTCATGTATTCAGAAGAAAACAAATAATGAAATGAGTGCTAGTTTTGTTCTTGAATTTTGGGGAAAAAAGGAACATGTGAAGGCTTGGTTTTCTAAGCCAGCTATGAAGAGATATAAAAACTTGTGGAATACCTGTATCTTTGGACTGATGACATACTTGAAGGGACATTTATTTGTTCAACAGTTACACTTACCAAATGTTTGTTGAGTAATTTCCAGTATCCACACTCTCTGAATGCAGTGTTAGCTATTCCACTTTAACTCATGAATTAATCCTCATGTTTCCAAGGCTCCTGGTAGATGGGAACATCTTTGAGGCAAAGTCCTATCTGTATGACTGTAAGCCCTGCTAAAGACCCAGGAGAAGCACAGACCAATAAAAGATATCTTAGCTCTATACAGATTACTGTTCTCTATCAAGGATGCTATCAGTAACAGCTATGGAATCTCGGAAAGCAAGACTGAGTACCAAGAAGGGTATCTTAACCTGCCACACTGACTGACTTTAAAAAAATTCTTATTTAGGGCTGGCAACAAGGCTCAGAGGTTGCATGTCTGCATTGCATGTGTGAGTCTCTGAGTTCAGTTTCTATCACAAGAAAGAAGGAGGCGGGGTAGTCAAGGAAGAAAGCAAAGTAAGTTGGTGGTACCCAATGAACTGTGAAGATGGGGAACCTTTCATTAGTCATTAAGAAGTCCTGTGGCCTGGAAAATGGTTCAGCAGGCAAAAACACATGCCACCAAGTCTGATGGCTGAGTTCGATTCCTGGGATCTATATAGTGGAAGGAGAAGTGACCTCCACAAGTTATTCTCTGATCTATACACACTAGTGCACACACACACCACAGCACATGTACACACTCATGCACGAGCACACGCACACACACACACACTAAAAAAATACATGTAATAATAAAAAAAGAATTCTAAGATGGTGACAGCAGGGAATCAAGCCACATTGCAGGGTCCCGTGTGACCTCACAGGCTACCTATTGATGAAGGCAGATCTTTATGTTCATGCATGCAAGATGGCTGCAGACCCATCCATGTATGATTACTTTCTCTTTCTTCCCCTTCTTTCCTTTCTTTCCTTCCCCCTCTCTCCTTTCTTTTTCTTTCTTTCTTTCTTTCTTTCTTTCTTTCTTTCTTTCTTTCTTTCTTTCTTTCTTTCTTTCTTTCTTTCTTTCTTTCTTTCTTTCTTTCTTTCTTTCTTTCTTTCTTTCTTTCTTTCTTTCCTTCCTTCCTTCCTTCCTCCTTCCTTCCTTCCTTCCTTCCTTCCTTCCTTCCTTCCTTCCTTTTTTCTTTGTTGTTGTTGTTGTTGTTGTTGTCGTCGTCGTTGTTGTTGTTGGTGGTGGTGGTGTGTATTTGTCTGTTTTAATGAAATAGTTTTCCTGGAAGTCCTGACCAATACTACGATGCTTATTTTATTACCCAGAAGCAATTCACTTGCCAACCTATCTGAAGAATATATTTTCCTAAGTGGGAGTTTTTCTGTTCCAAAGAAAGTTGGACACAGAAAGGAAAAGCAGAGAGTCTGTTGTGCTGGCAATTAGCAGACTGACTTTTTTTTTTTCATCCAATGCTATGCAACAAAGCATGCCAAAGTAATGTAGTGACTTAAAGTAATGGCAACATTTAATTTGCTGATAAGTCTATATTTTGGCAGAGATCCACAGTCTACACTGCCATGGTTCAGGCTGAAGGCTAAAATCATTGGAACTTCCACTTAGATACCTAGGGGTTCATTTTGTCCAGCAGCCAGAGCCTCTGCTGGGACAGTGGCTGGAATGCCTCCATGTAGTTCTTTGTAGCTTCTTGGCTTCCCCACAGACAGTGGATGAATTTGGTAACTCATATGTTATCACTAGTGCTATAGACAGCATCCCTCTGTCATTCCAAGACTCAGACCCCAGCAGTCAATAAGAGGATGCTAAGGAATGTCTTATTGGAAGAAGAGCACATGCGCTGTGTTTTCTTCGTTCTGGCACAGTAAGGTAAGATAATTTCATTACCTACTTGTGCTGATATTGGAGCATAAGTTATTTCACTTCTACAAACATCAGCACATCCTTTACTTTTCCTTCTTCCTATCATTCTTTTTATTATTTTTTGAAACAGTATCACTGGGTAGTTCAATTGATGTCATACTTGAGGTCCTTATTTCACAGCCTCCCTAATACTGGGCTATCATAAAAGAAGAAGAGGAGGAGGAGGAACAGGAGGAGGAGGAAGGAGGAGGAGGAGGAGGAGAAGGAGAAAGAGAAGGACAGCAATGTTGGTTGCTTGTTTAAAATATCTCAGTCCTCCTATTATAGCTCAAATTCATTCAGACTTCTTTGACTCATGGTTAGTGAAGTACCTGGTCCCTCCAATTTTTTGCATCATTTTTTTCTTCCTTTCTTTTGCTATGAAAGCTATACAAGCATGGGAGCTTGTTTTATTCTTCCAGGTCTTTGTGCAAATGTTTTACCCATTTCCAAAGATGCTGTTTCTTTAGTAAACTGAACCATGATCATTCTTCACTTCTCAGAGGGCCTTTAAATAGCTAATGAGCTCCATTATTGGTAGAGCTCCATTATTCTTCCTTATTTGTTATTTATTTCTTCATCTGAAATGAAAACCCATCGCTTCAGAAACCTCCCAAGGTTCCATCACTATTATAAATTTGCTGCTTGGGCTGGTGAGATGGCTCAGTGGGTAAGAGCACCTGACTGCTCTTCCAAAGGTCTTGAGTTCAAATCCCAGCAACCACATAGTGGCTCACAACCATCTGTAACAAGATCTGACTCCCTCTTCTGGAGTGTCTGAATACAGCTACAGTGTACTTACATATAATAAATAAATCTTTAAAAAGAAAAAGAAAAAAAAATAAATTTGCTGCTTGCATGGTGTTTCATCATAAGCTAATGAGTTAGAAACTATTATCCTTTCCATTTGACTAATGGAAACTGAAGCCCAAGACACATAGATGGCACAGCTCTGGCAGTTAGATTCTATAGGCAGTCCTTTGGCTTACCAAGTGGGCAAAAGTGGAACGCTGCAGTCATTAAGCTTGTCATAATTAGTCACGAAAGAACTTCATAGATGCCCGGCCATTCAACAGGAGTTTGAATGCTAGAAATAGTCTTCTTGGATGATAATAATGGGAAGAAGACATCGTAGGCTGTGAGAGCAGTATGAATAACGTGAGAGTTGGGAAAGCATGGGTGCATTCTGGTGATGTGTAATGTAGAGTGGGGTGTGGGGGAGTCAGAACTGGAAAGGCAGGTTACATCACTCGGTAGGTAACTAGAAGATAACTTCTTGTTTTGTGAAGGGGAGACTCTCTCTGCTTTAGGGAAATAAAGCTGTCCAGGACAAGAGCAAGGAATTAGCTATTGGTATTGAGCACATCATATAAGTACTTAGGGTCTTGTTTTATTTGTAAAACAAGCACACAAGTAATTCCATGGGCATAGTTTTTATTTTATTTTATTTTTTAAAAATAAGGGTTAAGCCGGGCGTGGTGGCGCACGCCTTTAATCCCAGCACTCGGGAGGCAGAGGCAGGCGGATTTCTGAGTTCGAGGCCAGCCTGGTCTACAAAGTGAGTTCCAGGACAGCCAGGGCTTTACAGAGAAACCCTGCCTCAAAAAAAAAAAAAAAAAAAAAAAAAGGAGGGTCTCTTAGGGTTTTATTGCTGTGAACTGACACCATGACCAAGGCTACCCTTGGCTACCCTTTGTTTCCCTCTTTCTCTCTCTCTCTCTCTCTCTCTCTCTCTCTCTCTCTCTCTCTCTCTCTCTCTCTCTCTCTCTCTCTCTCTCTCTCTTGTGTTTGAAATAATCATTTTTTCCCTTTTATTGGATATTTTCTTTATTAGCATTTCAAAGGTTATCCCCTTTCCAGGTCTCCCCTCCGGAACTCCCTATCCCATCTCCCTCCCCTGATTCTATGAGGGTGTTCCCCCTGCCCACCTACACAGTCCTGACTTCCCACCCTGGCATTCCCCTACACTGGGTCACCGAACCCCTTCAGGCCCAAGACTAAGGCAACTCTTGTTTAATTTAACGAACATTTAATTGGGGCTGGTTCACAGGTTCAGAGATTCAGTTCATTATCATCAAGGTGAGAGCATGGCAGCAGATGCTGGAGGAGCTGAGAGTTCTACATCTTCATCTGAAGGCTGCTAAGAGAAGACTGGTTTCCAGGCAGCTAGGATAAGGGTCTTAAAGCCCACAGTAATAGACTTCCTCTAACAAGGCCACACTTTCAAATAGTGTCAATTCCTGGACCAAGCATATTCAAACCACCACAGAGGGTCAGCAGAACATATGTGAAATGGAGCAAGAGTAGAGAATACTTGAGGTTAAAGGATTAAGCTGGGATGGGGATGGAGGAAAGGGAAGGTAGTAGGTGGGAACTGGGAACTTGGGACAGACCAAAGTAAGAATACTATTTGTCTTAGTCAGGGTTCCTATTCCTGCACAAGCATTGTGACCAAGAAGCAAGCTGGGGAGGAAAAGGTTTATTCAGCTTCCTTTTTCCAGATTACTGTTCATCACCAAGGAAGTCAGGACTGGAACTCAAGCAGGTCAGGAAGCAGGAGCTGATGCAGAGGCCATGGAGGGATGTTACTTACTGGCTTGCCTCCCCTGGCTTGCTCAGCCTGCTCTCTTATAGAACCCAAGACTACCAGCCCAGAGATGGTCCCACCCACAAGGGGACCTCCTCCCTTGATCACTAATTGAGAAAATGCCTTACAGCTGGATCTCGTGGAGGCATTTCCCCAACTGAAGCTCCTTTCTCTGTGATAACTCCAGCTTGTGTCAAGTTGACACAAAACTAGCCTAAGGGCCATAGAGAAGCCATAGTGGCGTGATCTCAGCACCCATAAGAAACACGGAAATCTCAGGCTCACCCAATGAGAATCTGCAGGTTCATAACAAGGCCAGTGATTCTCATATACATAAAACTCAAGAAGTGCTGCTTGAAGGTTTGCCCTAGGCCATTCTCTCTAATGCTGTTAAACTCTGCTTTTTACCCCCCCCCCCCATTCTTGATGATCTCATCCCAATCTTCGAGTAAACATCCTGAGGAACACAAACCTGTTCGTTTGGCAATGGGATCTTTCTCTCTTTACCCAATGTCCCCATTTTCAAGAAGCCTTTGGACATCTCTGGGTTTTGAACGTGCAATGTATTAGTTCCTCTTCTGTTACTTGGTAAAAAACAACATAACCAAGGGCAGTTTATAGAAAAAAGAATTTACTTTGGCTTATGGTTGCAGAGGGAGAGTCCCCGATGGCAAGATAGGAATGGCAGCGGGTGGCAGAAGAAGGAAGCTGGGAGATCGTATTTCAAATGTGTTCATGAGGCAGGGAGTGCAGGAAATAGAGCAAGGCTGTGAAGTCTAGAAGCCCCGCCCCTTATGACATACTTCCTCTTGAAAAGCCAGAGACCAAGCATTTGAATACCTGAGCCCACAGGGGTGGGGAGTAGGAGGGTGGGGGGCGTGGAGTTTCTTACCCTGGCATCACCTCCAAAGGAAACATCTCCCCCAAAACTCTCCTTTCTTCTCCATCTCAGTGAAGCCTCTGAAGCGCCCTGAGTTAACACTTTTGTTGTTAACATTGGCTTTCCTCTGAAATTAACCTTCCAATGACAAAGCGTATGTTCTCTCTTCGCTGTATCTTTAAATGTCCTTTGCATTTCTGGAACTTAACAAACAGCCATGGACAGGTAGTCAGATTAAACAGATGATTGGTATAAATTCAAGGTGGTTTCACATATGTTCATGAGAGGTGCGTGTGTGTGTGTGTGTGTGTGTGTGTGTGTGTGCGCGCACACACGCACCAGATATTATTTATTAGTATAGTCCTGTTTAAACTTGCCTGCAAGGGCTGGGTACAGCTGGAGCAAGGCCTTGGGCTGCTCAATAACCAACCAACTTTACCTTCGTTAGATAACAGAATCTTATAATCATGTCTTTTTAGGCTTTTCAAAATATCCTTACAAATTGTGTATGTTAGGAGGTAGATTCCTTAGTTCAGCCATCTCAGGAACGAGGTCCACTTTGCTGTGTGGATCAAAACTGCGTTCGCGTTCCCAGGCCCTGGAACCCTGCTTCTTCAGAACTTCCCTGTTTGTCTGTTAACCAGTGAGGGATGTAAAGAGGAAAGATGCTGTAATCCTGTTAGCTAAACTAAGGCACACAAGTTGTAAATGTGTTGTCTGTCTTGATTTAATTGACTACAAGCTGCTGGCCGGGCCCTTTGTTCTCTTATTCTAAATTCCGGACCAGAGTCCAGAAGGGGACCTGGCTGCAAAAGCTGACTCAAGGACCCTGAAACCAGGTGACCTGGATAAGGCCCAGTCACCATTGTCAACTTCCTTGTTTAACCCCTGTGACAAAATATGATTGGTCAATGCAATAGCCCACCCCCATCCCCCTTGCTTTGAGTTCCCATCCTATAACAATGTACAATCTCCCTTTGGGGACATTTAGATCCCGAATTGGCCACCTCCTGGCCGGCGCAGAAAAGAAAACTTTCATTTTAAAGCTTCCGATACAGAAGCGAGTAAGTTTTCTCGGCTCTCACTCCAACCCGATATTTACATGTATACAGTGAAATATGGTCATACCTACTACTGTTAGCATTCTGTCTAAACTCCATCCCACAGTTACCTGGCAAAAACCAGGCATGCTCCACCCCACAGTTACCTGACAACAGCCAGGCATGTTCCACCCCACAGTTACCTGACAACAGCCAGGCATGCTCCACCCCACAGTTACCTGGCAACAGCCAGGCATGCTCCACCCCACAGTTACCTGGCAACAGCCAGGCATGCTCCACCACACAGTTACCTGGCAACAGCCAGGTAGGCCTGACCCACAGGGGCTGCTTGCCCCCTCCTCCCTCTCTTGTTCTCTTGGTCTCCTGCCTTCTTGCTCTAGCTCTGGCTTAGTCCCCTCTCCCCTTCCCCATTCCCTTCCCACCCTCTCTCCACTTGTTCATGGCCTGCCTCTAATTCTCTAGTCTCTCTCTCTCTCTGCCTTTCTCTGTCTCTACTACCCTCTTAACTTCCCTCCCCATGCCTAAACTCTATTCTATAGTATACTGTCATGCTGCTGGTCCCTCAGGGGGAAGGGATGTCTTGGTATGGGTTTGGGGAGACACTCCCTTCACCCATACCTCACTACACCCCCATAGAAATATCCCCCCTTCACTCTTTATCTTTTTTTTTGTTTTCCCCATTTTATTAGATATTTTCTTTATTTACATTTCAAATACTATCCTCAAATGCTATCCTGAAATGCTATAGTTCCCTATACACTCCCCCCACCCCTGCTCTCCTACCCAACCACTCCCACTTCTTGGCCCTGGGGTTCCCCTGTGCTGGGTCATATAAAGTTTGTAAGAC
>NC_034601.1:70292444-70297917 GCF_900095145.1 Mus pahari
TGTAGCTTCTGCGGTCCACACTCTCACCAGTGCAGACTGGAGCCTAGGCGAACTGGAGCAAAGATGGCTCCCTTACCAGCTCAGGCAGTGAGAGCCCTTCTGGGCAGACACCTCTCCTCTGGCAGGGAAGGTGACCGTATGTCTGGAGCCAGAAACGGGATCTTTCCCAGAAGCTGTGTTGCTTCTGCAGGCTGCCCTCTCCCTGGCAAAACACCGGAGCAAAGATGGCTCTCTTCCCAGCTCAGGCACTGAGATCCCTCCCAGGCAGACAGACACCTCTCCTCTGGCTACTCTTTATCTTTTTATAAACACATCAACTACCCTCAATTACCCCAGCTTTCCCTTAATATTGCTCTTGCTTCCAACTGACGTTGAAATAGTTTAAGAGCTGGAAGGGAGTCCATAGCAGAATAAGGAAGAAAATAGAACAGAAGTGTCTGAGGAAATGGTATATGGGAAGAGATGGCTGCTAAAAGGTTCTGTGGGCTTAGTATCAGCTCGGCCCTAAGACCCTGAGAAGCCAATAATTAGCATTAGTCCCATCTTGCTAATGCTTAATGTAGCAGTGCGGGGCCACCATGTGCTATTCACTGGTGGTGATGTCACATTTCTTCTAGATGCTTAGCACAAATTTCCAGCAGAAAGAGGGTTTTAAAAACTCGTGTCTTTGTTGCCAGAAAAGTATTCCTAGGTAATGTTCACTATCTGCATGGAAGGACATTCTCCCAACCTTGTCTGGCAAGTTTCTTAGTCATCAACACTGCTGTATTACTGTATCACTCACTGTGATTGGTTGAATGTTTCATGGTATTTCAACATATTATTTAACAGCTGTTTTCCTGCTCTGAATGAGATCGAACATCTTTTAAAATGCTTAATATCGTATGTGATGAAACCAAGCCGTGAATTCCAACAAAATCACACAGGGCAACAGGCCTCCTGTGGGAGGCTTATTAAAGGGAAGGGGCAGGGGTCACAGAGGCTGCCGCTAGGTGGAGGAAGGGAAGAAGGAAAACACTTTTTATGGGGCTGGTGCAGGAAGACATGGGGCAGAGGCAGCAATGGGAACGTGTAACCTCTGAGCAACTCAAAATGAGGTGTCTTCTTGTCTCCAGTGACATTTTCCCCTTGTTTATTGAAGTTTATCAGTCTTTTGATTTTGCTACTGGTATTGCATGTCATGTTTTGTATTTTCCTTATTTGGGGGTAAATCTTAAATTTTTTTGTTTATTCTAGAAGTCTCATGATTTGTACACACATTATGCTTATGTTTAGGTTTTGGTCCGTTTGGAATCCTGCTCTTCTAGTTCCTGGCATCCCACGGGATCACTTCCATGTGTGACTTCCTTTTCTCCACCATTTGGACTCTTGCCTCTCATAAGCACGTCCCCAGAAGTCATCATTGTCTAAACTTGTTCTATTTTTGCAAACCCATGCTTCCGTTCTCCTTTACTTATCTCAACCTCTAGGTTTATGCTTTCTTCAACTTACTATCAGTTCATAAAATTTTCTTAAAGACCTCTCTCTTCAGTGTGGCCTTTTTGTCTTCTATTGCCTTCCCCGCCCCCCAGGGGGGCCTGGGCAGAGTCACATGACTTCCATTGACCCTTGGTTTCATGGTTTGAATATGCTTGGTCCAGGGAGTGGCACTATTTGGAGGTGTGGCCTTGTTGTCAATGTGGGCTTGGGCTTTAAGACCCTCATCCTAGCTAACTGGATGCCAGTATCCTGCTAGCATCCTTCAGATGAAGATGTAGAACTCCCAGCTCCTCCTGAACCATACCTGCCTGGATGCCACCATGTTCCTTCCTTGATGATAATGGACTGAACACATGAACCTGTAAGCCAGCCTCAACTAAATGTTATCCTTGTAAGAGTTGCTTTGGTCGTGGTGTCTGCTCACAGCAGCAAAACCCTAACTAAGACACCAGGGATACTTTTTCTTTTGTCTTTATGAGCCCTGGAAGTTTCGTATGCTCTGACCTTAATATATTTACAGTCTCACCCGGCCCTGCTCCTAGCTATTGATTTACTACTTTTTACCACTTTCCTGATACCACTTTTGGCTCTGTGGCCTCCCCAGCCCATACCCCCCTTTCAATTCTAGGCAAACACTTGAGCTCCTGCCCTCTGAGATAAGAAACAAACCAGAGCGAAAGATGATAACGAATTTCCATTCTGTGATATCTTTGAGGTTTATCACATGAGTTGTTCTCTGGATGTGATTTGACGGTTTATTCTGTCAGGGTTTTGGAGGCCAGAAGTCAAGAGTGAGTATCAGTGGGCTGCAGTCAAAAGCCATCAGCTTTCTCTAGAGGCTGCTGGGAAGAGTCTGTTCCTGATGCTCTCAGCAGCTGCCAGTATTGCAGGGCTTGTGGCCGCATTACTCCAATCACCAAGGGCAACATGTCCTTGTCCCTTTTCATTTTATCTCCCTGGTACCACCTCCACTTGTGTCAGAGCTCTCTTGGCCTTTTACTGATGAGGACACGTGTGCCTGCACTGAGCACTATCTAGTTAATCCAGGAGAGCCACTTCGGTTTAAGAGCCTCAGTCTAATGAGACATGTAAAGGTGACAAAGGCTGGGCTTAGGGACCTGGCCTGCTGCCTTTTGGCACAGCAGTTTTCATCTTCACGTGGAAGAATGACAGTATCAAAGAAAGTCAGAGCTTGACAGGAAGTCACGAGCAGCTGAGAGGCCCGATTCATGAATTTGGAAAGAGCAGTATAACATTTTGAGGGTGTTTGTCTTAGGGTTTTAATGCTGTGAGCCGACACCGTGACCAAGGCAAGTCTCATAAAGGACAACCTTTAATTGGGGCTGGCTTACAGGTTCAGAGGTTCAGTCCATTATCATTGAGGCAGGAATGTGGCAGCATCCAGGCAGGCATGGTGCAGGCAGAGCTGAGAGTTCTACATCTTCATCTGAAGGCTGCTAGTGGAAGACTGGCTTCCAGGCAGCTAGGATGAGAGTGTTTAAGCCCATTCCCACAGTGGCACACCTGTTAATAGTGCCACTCCCTGGGCCAAGCATATACAAACCCACAGAGTGTTTAAATAGAAATGGCTGGAAACTGTCCTCTGGAAAAATAGATGGTAACTCTCAGGCTTGGGATGATGTCCAGGAAGTGGGTGTCATTTCAGTGGGTCACATGGGAAAGAGTCAGAAAAGATAATCTCCAATTGAGATAAGCAACCCAAGTAGCATTATCTTAGGTGAAAACTTAGTTTGGTAGGACAGTTATGATAAAGTCAATCAACCTGCAACTCTTATGCCTTTCAAACTAATAGTTGTAGCAGGAGCCATTTGTCACGGTTCCCATGTTGTTCTCCTTGCCTAGGTGTTACATATTACAGTTCATGCATGATTAATGAATTGCAGCTGATTTGGATACATGACTAAAATTCATATACGTAGTGCCTGACTGTGTACTTCAGACATTTCAATTAATTGAATAATGATTGCACGAGTACAGTGATCTATAGAAGGACAAGCAGTCTGACATCCCTAGGACGCTGTCCCTGGGGACTGCTTTGCCTATTGACCTGTTGTTCAGGATATATCCTTTCTTGCATAGCCAACTAGTCACTCACAACCACAGCTCTTTAAAACTAATTTGTGTCCTTAGATCCCATCTAAAAGGGTAAGACTTTAAAATGTAGTAAGTTCTTAACAGTAAAATCTTATTTTAAAACGTGATTTTTTTTTTGATATAGAGAAAAAATTAGTGTTGAATAAGATAGACAAAAATTATAGGTAAAAAATAGACCATAATTGTTCCTGAAGCAGGGGCTATTGATTTTTTTTTCTCCATTATCTCATCAAAGAGAAAGTGAAGGGAGAAAAATACAAGTTCAAAGAGCATGGTGCTCAGGGAGCAGGCAGAACGACAAGTGAAAATTTCTGGGTGATTAAAAACATTGAATGGAAAGAGCTTGTCTTGGTGTAAGGATCACTCTTCTCTGTTTGAATTCATCCTCCGGAGTTTTCACCTCTTCAGAGAGGTCATCCCGCGCCACCTCTAAGAACTTCTTTAACGGGAAGGATTTATGTTATGTTGATTCAGGGTAGTAGACTATCCTGGAGCCTTTTTAATGGACAACAGAAGGCCGTCGAGTAATTAAATAGATTTCTTTTTCCCCTTGTACTGTTCCACGGTTTTTAAAAACACTTTGCTGAGCATGTAAAATCAATTTCCATTACTGGTCTTGACCTTTGCAGTTTTATAAACATGTTTTCCCCTGTGTTTGGAATGCAGTTCAAAGGCAAGGGTACCGGAGTGGAGAGAGAGGATGCAGCAGGTTCTTTTAATAAAAGCTCGGTCACAACAAAAACCTCATTTTTCACAGCACTCTGTAAATTGTTTCATAAACATAATTTTATACATGCATATATACCCTTCTGTATTTATGCTTTTAATGTATGTGTATGCTTGTATTGGAGTATTGAAGTGCACATATTTATAATTAATGTTATAATTATGTATTTTATGGATGCTATGTGATGTCTATATTTATATACAGTGTGGAATGGCTAGCTGATTAGCATATCTCTTCAATTTCTTGCCACTTTTTGTAGTCACACACTTGAAATATATCAAGTATTTTGAAATATGAAATACATTATTATTTGTTATTGACTGTGCTGTCTGTTGCTATGCCATAGATCTCAAACCTTATCACTCCTAGTTGTACTTTATACTCTTTGATTAACTTTCTCCCCTTGCCCCAAATACTTAAGTGCTCTTTCCCCACTGCACTGCAGAACAGACCTGTGCTTTGTTTTTCATTGCTAACCAGTGTTTTCCCCTTCCCCTTCCAAGAAAGCAGCCGAGCCATTGTGTTCTTTTGCCCCAGGGGCTTTGGGTTGCTAAACGGAAAGCAAGTGTTGCCATAGAAAAGCCTTTCTCTTAGTTTGTTTTGAGAGATTATGATCTTGGTGGTGACTCTTTCTTGTCAACCCAGAGAGTAGAGAAGCACCTTTTGCAGATGCTGAAGTGGTAGCAGCAATGACTACAGGTGGCAATCCCTTAAGACAGGAAACGGGAGGATTTGACAAGATTTGGGCAGTTTCTAAAAAGGGCAGTGAAAAGGTCCTGGCTATTCTTACTTGGCAGAGGATTGCCAGAGTCTCTTAGAAAACATGTCCCCTAGTGGCCATGGTATCTTCTGTGACAAAGGGTCCACAACTCTTCTCGAAGATGATGGGAAGTACTGTTCTCTTCAAGTATCAGCTCTTGTGGGAGGAATACACTGTGTCTTTCTGCAGTGTCGGTAACAATAAATAGACAAGAGGGGTTTCAGTGGCAACAATTTGGCAGATATTCTAGCTTTTCTTGATAGCCCTGGCAGAGGGAAGCACCAATAGGAATACCAATTCTTTTATTCCTACTTAATTATTAATATTTGTTTTCACACCACACACATACCATATATATATATATATATATATATATATATATATATATATAT
>NC_034601.1:70298233-70300200 GCF_900095145.1 Mus pahari
TTTTTTTTTTTTTTTTTTTTTTTTGGTTACATACACTGGGGTCAGATGACAGCTCGGTGGGGTCTGACACCACCACAGTAGTAGTTGTCCATGACTTTATGGGGCACAGGTGAAGGAGTACATCCTTTCAATTGGATGTCTGATGAATTCTTGGCTCTGGTTCCCATGGTAGGATTGTATGTGCTGACGTGCTCCCACAGTCCCAATCCACTGTGATACCTTTTGAGCCTGGTACTCTTTCCACTCCTGGGAATGCATAAGCCGCCTGTGCTGTGGGTGCGAGGCCAGTCGTGAGGCCCTATGCATTTATCCAGCCGGGTGTTGAGTCATCCTCCATCCTCCACAGAAGGTAGGCAAAGGCTGCCCGTGGAGTCTCTCAGGACAAGGTACTGTCTAAGCAACTGATGTAAAATGAAGCAGCTTAGAACAGGTGGTCTCAGAACCAATGTGGATATCAGTGGGGACCAACTGGGCTTCAGATTCCTTGGGAACTGCAAAAGGCATTACCGCCTCTGGGTTTTTGTTTTGTTTTGTTGTTGTTTGATTTGGTTTGGCTTTTTCACTTGGAGATGGTAGGGGAGAAGGGGCATCCACAAATGACTGAAGTGGAATTTACTTGTCAGTGGCCTATGGCCACTTCATAAGGAAATGTGATACTTCTACCCAAAGCTAAGGTGGAATATTCACAGCTTTCTCTTCTCTTCATGTGCAAAATGGTGGCTATAAAACTCCTCTTGTAGAGTCATTTCAGCGCTAATTATGCTGACCTATGTATCACACAGTTGCATATGGTCCATAAGTGAATATGTGAATGTGTCCATACTGTTGTAAGAATGAAATCAAAGGCCTGGGGGAGATTGCTCAACAGTTAACAGTGCTTCCTGCTCATGGAGAGGACCCACATTCAATTCCCAGCACCCACTGTCTGGTACTCCCGGTTCAGGAGATCGGATACTCTCATCTGAACTCTTCACCTCACCTGCATTCACATGCGCATACCCAACACCCCCAACATACGCACACGATTAAAAAAAATACTAGAGAAGAATGGAATCGGGTGTTAGAGATTTTCAAAGAAACACAAGACATACCTTCAGTGCTCAAGAAACTTATGTCCCTTTATGGAATGGAGAGTAAATATGCTGAATTGTCAGAATTAGTAGGTTCATATGTCTCAACAAGGAATGCAAGCAAGTGAAACATGAGTGTGGTCACAGGGAAACTGGAGGGAAGGATTTGGAGGGAGGAGTCATGACATAGTACAGAAAAGCAATGGGAATCCTAGAGCTAGCAAGATGAGAACGTGAGTGCTGGGAGGAACTGGAGTAAGAGAATTTTCTACAAGCAATAAGTAGACACTCACACAATATTTGGACAGCAAGATCTTTCTTTTGTTCTCCTTTCCATGCTGAATAATTTCAAAAATCGAAATTAAAGGTGCACAACGTTTATAGAATAAAATACAGATTACTACAAAATAAGAAATCCCTTTAGTTGCTCTCATCCACTTCTCTACCCAAAATCAACCCCTTTCTACCTTTTTATGCTCCCCCCTAAGATACATCAAATTCATGCTTCCAAATTGTCAATGTAACTTTTATTTTCCTGTAATAATTGTTGTCTCCAAGGTTTGCTGCCTCCATCTGCTAAGCTAAGCCTAGTACTGGAAGCTTCTAGCCTTCATACACTCTTATGTTGGTCTAGAGTGTTTTCAGCCTCTAAGGCTTGCTGCTAAATATGCTCACACTTCCTAGTTCTGAATGCTGTTGGCTGTTTTAACTCAGCTGTTCTGGCTCAGACTCCTTTCCGTTGGGGTTAGTCTTGTGTGCTGTGTATTCAGAAGCTGGGTTCTATGCCCCAGTCCAGACTGCAACTTGGGGCATAGGCTATATTAACCTATATATTGTAAAGAATGCTCCCCAATAATCCCTGGTCCGAGAGAGAGAGAGAGAGAGAGAGAGAGAGAG